>NC_084469.1:29339792-29499792 GCF_027409185.1 Cynocephalus volans | reverse complement strand
GGATCTCCAGGACCACCAAGAAAAAAAGGAGCCCCAGAGATGCCTGGTTTAATGGGAAGCAGTGGCTCACCAGGTCAGCCTGGAACACCATGATCTAAGAGGAACAAAGGTGAACCTGGACTTCAAGGGATGCGTGGGGCTTCTGGGCTCAAGGGAGGACCAGGAGCAATGGGTCCCCCAGGAGAACCAGGATACATGGGCTTACCTGGGATGCAAGGGAAAAATGGGGACAAAGGATATCAAGGTGAAAAAGGTATTCAGTGTCAAAAGGAAGAAAATGGAAGACAAGGAATTCCAGGGCAGCAGGGAATTCAAGACCATCCTGGTGCAAAAGGAGAGAGGTGACAACGGGGAACCTGGTGTCAGAGGTGCCACTGGACCAAAAGGAGAAACTGGACTGGATGTTCTGAGGGGGCCTGAGGGTCCCAAGGCAACCTGGGGAAGTGACCTCAGGAACCTCTAGGATTGGATGGGAAGCCTGGAAGAGAATTTTCAGAACACTTTTTTGACAGGTTTCTACTGATGTATTAAGTAAGAGCCCAGCTACTAATCGTACTTCAGAGCGAAAGAATTCAACATTGTGATCATTGCCAATACCAACATGGTTCCCCTGGTATTCCTGGGCCACCTGGCCCCATAGGCCCAAAAGGTCCTCGAGGATTTCCTAGTTTGCCAAAAAGAGATGGTGTTCCTGGATTAATGGGTGCCCATGGACGCTCAGGTGCCAGAGGATTAAAAGGTTTACCAGGAAGGAACAGGGCAAAGGATGTCCAAGGGTTGGGGCATCCTGGAGAATAAGGTTCCCATGGTCCCCCAGCTCCAGAGGGCCCTCCTGGAATAAGCAAAGAAGGTCCTCCGGGAGACCCAGGTGTTCCTGGCAAAGATGGAAATCATGGAAACCCTGGACTCCAAGGGCAACCAGGCCCCTCTGGCATCTGTGATCCATCGCTATGTTTTAGTGTAATTGTTGGAAGAGATCCATTTAGAAAAGGACCAAACTATTTAGTGTCTGGTGCCTCATTCAGCAGACTAGGCATGGTGCTATTCTTTTATGGTCTTTTGCATCTCAGGAAGATAACAGTAATCCCTTGAAAAGAAACAAAAGTAGCTTGGTGTTTGTATTATTTTCTTTCCTTAAGGGAAAAATATATACAAGGTGTCATATACTGATTTTAGAGTCTCCTCAGTAACAGGAACCTTTAGATTAGTAGTATAAATTAAATCTCAAGGGTTTCTTGTAAAGTCCATTTGCTTTCATCAGAGTTGAATGTGAAAATCCACCATTGCCTGTTAGCCAGTCAGTTTTAGTCACTGTGAAATATTTCACATTGTTTCCATGCAGTAAAGATTTGAGTTCAGTTTCATGTCTGTGTGAATTTCATGTTTCCCACCTCATAGCTCGTGCATCTACATTAGCCAAAACATGTATCGGGTCATTGGATATAAGATCAGGGCTGATATTCAGCTGGGATGGGAAGTATTGCCACACTAGTCGTTTACTCCAGTGTCTGTGCGTATTGGTTAGGGTCAGTGGACTGTTTGTTGTTCAATATCTTGGATATCACCTCTGAATAAGAGTAATGTGTTTCTTATTTCAATTTCAAACTCTAAAATCAGATTAACGATTATGCTAAGAAAGAGTGCTGATTACATTGGGAATGGCCAAAATTATGTAACATTAAAAACATTTTAAGGGCCGGCCCGTGGCTCACTCGGGAGAGTATGGTGCTGATAACACCAAGGCTACGGGTTCGGATTCCCTATATAGGGATGGCCAGTTGCTCACTTCAGAGAGCGTGGTGCTGACAACACCAAGTCAAGGGTTAAGATTCCCTTACCGGTCATCTTTTGAAAAAAAAAAAAATTTTTTTTTTTTTTAGAAAAAACGTTTCATTGTACAATATATTCAAAAATGCAGGTTCAGAAGTAATAAAAAAAGACTTCATTAAAAAAAAGATTAAAGCAATATGAACTCTCCCAAGTAAGTATCAAATGACATGTTTAACTATTACTAGTCTTGCTTATCTATTTTTTAAAATTTTTATTTATTTTTTTTACGATTACTTTACTTATCTAAATATTTGCTTTCCTTCTTCTTCTGAAGAACTTTATAGTAGTATCTTTTTTTCTCTGTTCTAGGCCATCTTTTGGCTTCTGGTGGCTCTGATCTAATCTGTTTGGGAATGCTAGTTTTAAAGGAAAGGTGTTAATTAACCTATTTTCTACTGTTACTGTGTGAACACTAATTGCTCCTAATTTCTCTTCCTTCACCTGTCCCTAACATAAGGCTTTTAATTCTTGGTTAATAATTTCTCCATTTACACACTGTTCTTAAACGGAGCATATTCTTCCAAACATTTTTAAACCACCAGGTGAAACTGGTTATGCTTTAAATAAATTTTCCTGGGTTTGTTTAAAGTAGTTTAGGTAGAACAGATATTTCTTTGTATTTTCAGAGACTAAACAGAAATAGGTGCATTCACCTGTTGTTGAACCCACAGACAATGAAGACAAAATATTTGTTGATGCCCACCATTTCTAAAGCAATATAACAGTTTTTGGCATACTTTTAAAATTAATGAGATTTTCACTCATATTATTTAATGATATGAGGTTGAATCATATGAGATTGCCGATCTTCAACAGTTTTCAGCCTGTAAAAATGGCAATTATATATAGTTCTAACCTAATGTGTGATTTTAGAGGTTCTTATATTCTCTTAGAATTTTTGTCACTTTAAAATTCACCTTTATAATAGCTATTTTGTGTATAAACAATTAAGTATTGAATACATATCCCTTAATCTGAAACTTCCCTTTTAAAATAATGTGCAATTAGATGATTTTGAGTGACACCGTGATAGTAAATGAAAAAAGCAGGAGAATATATGTTGTTAGTGTGACTGAGCTATGGTGTAAAATAAGAAGACAATATACATTATATATTGTTGACTATTCTTTAATGTATGTTTGAATGTATAAGGTAATCATTTATACATTTATATATTTAAATCGGTTTTATTGAGGTAAACTTGCACGACAATAAAATTCTCCGATTTTAAGCATGCAATTCAACGAGTTCTGACAAAGGTATATGTTAACACCACCACCCTCAAGATATAGAACATTTTCATCACCCTAAACAGTTCCCTAGTGCCCCTTTGCAGTCTGTCCTGATCCCACTCCCAGCTTTCAGTGGCCACTGATGTACTTTGTCACAATAGTTTTGCCTGTTCTAGACTTTTCACATAAGTGGAATCATACAAATGTAGCTTTTTTGTGTCTGACTTCTTTCATGCAGCATATCCATGCTTTGTATCAATAGTTTGCTCTTTTTGTTGCTAAGTAGTATGATTTTAATCCATTCACCAATTGATGGACATTTAGGTCATTTCCAGGTTTTGGCTAGTAAGAATAAAACTCCTATGAGCATTTGCTTACAAGTCTTTGTTCTTAAGTTTTCCTCTGTATTGAGTAAATATCTCAAGTTAGGACTCCTGAGTCCTATGGTAAATGTCTGTTTAACTTCATAGGAAGTTGTCAGACTTTTTCAAAGTGGCTGTACTATTTTACATTCCCACCAGCAATGTATGAGAGTTTCATTTGACACCATTTGGTATTGTCATCCTTTAAAAATGTATCCATTCTAATGGGAAATTAGTGGTATCTCATTATGATTTTAATTTGCATTTCCCTGATGACTAGTGATGTAGAGCATCTTTTCATGTGCTATTAGTCATCCCTGTATTTCTTTTTATTGGTTTATTAAGCTTAGTGGGTTATAAGAGTTCTTTATAAATTGTGAATACTGTCTTTTATCAAATGTGTTTTGCAAGTATTTCCTCCCCATCTGTGGTTGCCTTTGCATTCTTATAACAGTCTCTTTTGACGAGCAAACTTTTGGTAACCTTTGTTTATAATCAACCAACCATATAAGTGAGTCTGTTTCTGGATTCTCTTCCATTCTCTTGACATATGTCTATCTCATGCCAATACTGTTTTCATCATAGCTTTGGAGAAGTGTTGAAATTAGGTAGTTTAAGTGCTTCAGCCTTTTCTTTTTCGAAGTTGTTTTAGCTATTTGAGATCTTTTGCATTTCCATATAAATTTTAGAGTCAGTTTATCAATTTTTGTGAAAAAGACTACTGGGGTTTTGGCTGGGATTTTGTTGAATTTATATATCAAATTGGAAAGAATTGATAACTTAATGATATTGAATCTTCCATTCCTACCTGGCGTATCTCTTCACTATTTAGGTCTTAAATTTCTTTCAGTAATGTTTTATAGTTTTCTTACACATATTATGGTAACTTTATTCCTAAGTATTTTGTGTATTTTGATGCTATTGTAAATGGCATTTAAAGTTTTCAATTTCTAGTTGTGTATTGCTACTATAGGGAAATACAGTTGATTTTATGTTAACCTCTTATTCTGTGACCTTGCTAAACTCACTTATTAGTTCTAATAGTTTTTTCCTAGATTTCATAGAATTTTCTACACAGGTGACCATGTCTTCTGTGAATAAAGACAGTTTTCTTTCTTTTTAGTTTGTATGCATTTTATTTCTTTTTCTTTTCTTATTGTACTGACTAGGATCTCCAGTACAGTTTTGAACAGAAGTGAAGAGTGGCATTCTAGCCTCTTTCTTGATCTTAGAGGAATCTCATTGTACTTTTACCATTAAGTATGGTGTTGGCTGTAGGGTTTTTGTTTTTGTGTTAGATTCATTTTATTAGATTAAGGAAATTCCCTTCTATTTCTAGCTTGTTGAGAATTTTTCAAAGAATCAGATCCTTGTTTCATTATTCTTCTCCATTGTTTTTCTCTTTCATTGGTTTCTGCTCTAATCTTTATTATTTCCTTTTTTCTGCTTACTTGGGTTTAATTTGCTCTTGTTAATTTGCTTTGCAAATCCTAACTGAACTCTGATCTCTGTCTCATCAACTCAGCAAAACTGTTGGACTGTGTTTTAAATTTCCTTTCCCTGCAGTACTGCCTGGAAATTTCCTTTAGGCAATAAGCTCTGTCAGTTGTAGGGCTCACCTTGTTTGTTTCTCTCTCTGAGATCATAGTTCTGCATTGCCAGCTGTCCAGTGTCTGAAAAACAGCTTTTTGCTATATATTGTTAAGTTTCTTACTTGTTTATGGTGGAAGGGCAATTCCTATAGAAATTAAGCCTTCATGGGCTGAAGTAGAAGTCCTGTATAAATTTTATACTTTGCAAACTTTTTAGAATAATCGGAAGAAATAAATTCTATCCCTCTGCCTTTTAACCAGTTCATTCTATTCTATCTTCTATATGCTCCCTCTTCTGGAATTGTATTTACTAATCCAGAATAATAATAAATCAAAGAATAACAAATTGATTCCCTGATCTGTTGCAATTCCAATGCAATGTTTATCCTTAAATTATTTGCAGGTGAGGACATTTCGGAGTACAGGTTTATGCTGGATTTTACAAGTTCTGTTAGTATGGTGTAGGGAGTATTTATACATGTTTTTATTGTTATTTATTGACTAATTTCTGTCCTAGAGCTAAATGGCCTTCATTCTGAGTATGACAGATGAGACATCTCTCCTTCACTTTCTTTCCAAATACATATAACCCTGAAGCATTGGAGAGACTAAGTAGATTTTTGTTCTTTTAAGTTGCTTTCGGCTTGTTTTCCATCACTAGATTCAGTCTTTGTCTAAATATATTACATGTAATTCTTGTTATTGTTACTGGTAACTTTATTCAACATTTGTTTGCTACTGTTCTCATCTTGTTCACTTGAGTAATATGTAGTTTAAAAATATAACCACATTAACAGTGTTTACTTGTCTGATTTTTTTCTCCTAGGTGGTATAGCTGTATGCTGGGGAAGAAATGCAGCCTCGCTCCTCTGAAGGAAGAGCTTCGCATACAAGGGGTAAGGCTTTGTCATTACTGTTCTGCTGTATCTCTTGATGGTAGTTTGAGTATAGAATTCTTCTTTATACCCTAAAATTCTGAATGTGGTTTCTTTGTTTTGTTTTTTGCTTGTTTTTTAAATTCTATAATTTTAGGGCTAAAGGAACTTTTTATAGATTATTAAAACAAGGTCTCTTTGACAATTATAACAGAGAAAAGGTGGGAAAAAGTGGGATAAGAAGAATGTCAGAGAGAAACTAGAAATTAAGATACTTGGTGTCTACCACTGACCTCACATCTGACACCTTTATAGAAAACGAGGCTACATAGGTTAAGGAGCTTGTTCCGGGCCACACAATTTGTAGTTATTGAAGAACGACTAGAACCAGAATGGAGCCTCAGTCCAGTTTGCTTCCACTAGGGTGATGGCCCACATGAGGGCAGCCCCCTGCTCCTGTTTTGAAAGGCAGGTGGCAAATAAATACTCCCTCGCCATTCCCCTCCCAGTTTATGGTGTTTGACATGAGTAGGCATGAGCAAGATGACTTCTCAGTGAAAGGGGTCAGATGTGAGTCAGTGGTAGAATCCACATAATCCACATTTCTGATCTCTGGTTTCTCTCTGATATTCTTTTTTGTGTGTGTGACTGGTAAGGGGATCATAACCCTTGGCTTGGTGTCGCCCGCAGCGCTCACCAGTGAGCACACCAGCCATCCCTATATAGGATCTGAACCCGCGGCCTTGGCACTCCCAGTGCCGCACTCTCCCGAGTGAGCCAGGAGGTCGGCCCTCTCTCTGATATTCTACTCATACTATTTTCCCCTCAACACCATTTCTTTGGTAAAACTGTAAAAGCTACAAAGTAGTAGTTTCTTTTTCTTTTCTAATATTTGATAGAGAGATTACATAGCTCTGTCTAGGCAAGCTTTGGTTGGCTCTTTTTCTTTAAAAAGAAAACAAAAAAACACTTGAATCATTTTGCAAATGATTCTCTGAAGAGCTGTTTTTTAGGTGTTCCACCTTCGAGCCAAATCTGTCTTCTCTTTTATGAGAGGAAAAACAATACAACTTTGTTGAGAGACTATTCATTGAATATTAGGCAGTTATGTATAATAATGTTTTGGATAATAGTGTCTTAAATAGATAAAAAGAAGAACCAATGGATAATTTAACATGAGACAGCAGCCAGAACCGTATTGGTGGAATGACTTGAGTTTGATGAGATGCTGTGATTGTTGGTTTCAGGTTCCTAAAGTCACCTACACTGAATTCTGTCAAGGTCGGACAATGAGATGGGCTTTAGCTTGGAGTTTTTATGATGACGTAACAGTACCAGTAAGTAGAGACCTTGCTTCAGCTTCTCCAAATGCCAGCACATGGTGGGTTTTAGTAGGTCATAAATGAACTAAGTCTATATTCTCCTGTTCCCTGAAGTTTGCCCCAAATGCTTATGTCAGAATAGAAAGTGACTGTAAACAAGACACAGTTGTAGAAGGTTGCCTGTCGTGACCATGGAGCCTTTCTCTGTGTGTTTGTACAACACAGGGATTCTTGCTCAGCAAACACAAATGCACCAGAAATGCATCTTTTAGGAATTAAAAATTCAGGTAACATAACCTGTAGGCAACTTTGCAGGTATAATTATTCTGGTGTACATTCCTTCAGAATTGAAATTGAAGTCTGTTTCTTTTCCTTTACCCCTGCTGCTTTCCTAGAGTAGCTGCCTCCTGGGGTTCCTGGAGGATTTAGAAGTTGCTGTTTTGGGTTGTAAGCTTTTGATGTGTAACACTTGGGGATCAATCTAGTAAAGAATTCTACCTCGGCTTTAAGATTAGTACTAAAATATTGACTATTTTTTGAAGCTGGGTGATAGATTTTTATCCAATTCTTTCTACTTTGGGTATGCTCGAACATTTTCTGGAATAAAAAGTTTATGATTTGTTCACAAATGTCTCTTTGTCCTCTCTGCTGCTGTATGTAAAGGAGAAATGCTTCTGAGCCAGCCAGCCAGAATGATTTTCTGGGCAGTGCTGAGTGGTAGTGATAGAATAGCATCTTTCAGTCCTCACATCTCCCCCGCCAGGGTGGTTGAGGTCTTGCTGCCTGGAGCCTCTCACCTTAAGTCTGTGCACACGCTGCTCATCCTGTACTCCTTTGTCCTGTAGTATGTATGGAGTCCTAGTGCCTGCTCTTTCGGGTCTCTATCCCCTGTCTGTACAGCAAGCTTGTTCTGGGTGCTCCTCTCCCCAGGTCTTGGCCACTTTTGGTCTCTAAAGTCATCTTAAATGTTTCTGTGTCTCTGAGTCTCTCTCCCAGAGGAGTAGAAACATGTAGAAGCACAAGGGGACAATTTGCAGATGCTACTGTGTTTCTGAAAACATGAACTCAAATTTGAGACTGAGCCTGTCCTTTCTCCACTCTGCAACAAGGTGTGCTGATTGAATGGCCTTTCCCATGGAAGTCTGGGCTCGCCTCGATACAGGGTAGGGTATCTAGAAGTTAGTGTTTGAAATAGGCACTGGTTGTAAAAAGGTACTTCTGCTTTTTTGACCCCCCCCCCAAAGGACTGTCCTTTCTGTCATCTTCTGGAATACCAGGACCTTCACACCAAATGGTTAAAATCAGTAGTAATACCCTAAGTTATCCACATGCACACTAACAGCTGGCGGAAAGTGGAACCGCACCTGTTTCCAAATGCTTTCTGCATAACCTGTGTCCCACATTTGCTGGCACTGCAGGTGGAAGAGCTGATAATGAGCTCTGGCACTCTCCACACCAGCTCAGAGACCAGAATTGCCCTTGCCCTCTTGGATTAGTAGCCATTTCACATCCAAGTATCAAAGGGCACTATGTTCCTGTGTTAGCAAAATCAACTTATTTTGAAAGTGTACCCCCTCAGCCTCTCTCCCTCCCTCTCTTTTAGGGCATCCTTTAGCCCAGATTATAGTTTCTAACCATCAAAGAGTATCTCTTGCTAAGGGCCTAAGATTTTTCCCGTGCTAGAGTATTCCACCCTCCCACCATTACCCCTAATCCCAAGCTGTTAATAATGCATTCCCCAGTGTTCCATTAGATGCACTTAAACTGCTACAGGAAAAGTGACAATTTCTGATTTGTAGTAACCCAGCAACAGTTTCTTAGCACTGGTGCCCTTGATCAGCAACTGCTTTCCCTGGGGGTAGTCCCGAGGTACTTGTGAGATTTTTATTTGGCTGTCCTCTTGGTTCTCTTTCCCTCCACCTAGACCTCTCCTCACCCCCTTGCCTTTTTTGAAAAGCTCACTTGACTTTCCTCCTCTTGCCCCTATTGGGGTTGGGAATTGAGGAGAATGCTGCTTTAGACAAGGAGAAGAAGCCAAGGAATAGAGCTAGTTAAGCAGAAATATTGACCTACTTCCCCACCCCCCACCTCCTGCCATTTTAGGGTAAATGTGCAAGTTACTATGGCAACTTCTGTTTTCACTTATCTCAGGCCTACTGACTCATTTCTGTTGGTGCTGAATGCTGAAAAATTCTAATTCACTGGTGATTCGAGTGCCTACACTAAGCCCATTGCTGTTGCCTAGATTTATTTTAGCAACAAAAAGATGGGTCCTAATGTTGATAGAATTTTTGCACCATCATTTCTGACTGATGATAAATTTAAGGGAGCATTTTGTGAGGGTTGTTCTTTACAGAATTTCAACAAGCCACTTAGAAAGCCCCTTTGTCCTAGTTCTCTAATTGTTCGAGGCATTTTTTTAGCTTTTCTTTGGTTTGTACAAAGTTTGACATTTGGTAAAAGAAAAAGGAAAAAATGTGGCTCTAGTAAGTTGTGCACTCTTGGTATGAGCATTGCCAGGAACTGTGGTTTAAGAGTATCCGCCTGCATTCAAGACATTTCAGTTAAGCCTGGGACTTTGCTATCTAGAGAGTAATAACTCAAGGGCCTTTTGGAGAGCAGATGGAGGGGAGGGGTCAAATTAATTGCAAAGGGGTAACTTTGTGAGTGTCAGAGCTGGCGTTTCCTAACAGTGCTCTACTTACTACTACATAGGTTTTCAAACTAGTTGCAAATAGCTGAAGGATTCCGTGCAGTTGCCCCAGGGGTTGACAACTAGGGGCAGACATAAGGTTGATACTTCGGACCTCACTATCATTTTAACCAGAGTTGAACTACTTTTATCAATTTTATGTATTGATTTTATTTATTGAAAGGGTTCTGCTATTAAGAAATGGTTTGAAAACCAGTACTATGCCAGGCTGTGCATTACACTACAAAAGAGATGTAGTGACTAGGGATCTGAGTTTTTGAGCAAGACCAAAGCTAAGGACATTCTTCTTAATCATTTTTCTTATTAAGTATGATCTTCATTGTGATAGTAACAAAGAAATAAGATCATTTTCTATCTCTTATGATGATTACTTTTATGGGAAGGAAAAACACACATGAAATAATTGATACAAAATTGTACAAGAATAAATGTCGAAAGGAATAGTAGGGACAAGACTGGTCAGGACAAAAGAGTTCAGAAAAGGGGGTTGGCTGGTTGGCTCAGTTGGTTAGAGCTGCAGCCTTAGAACACCAACGTCAAGGGTTTGGACCCCTGTACCAGCCAGCTCCCCCCCGCCCAAAAATAATAATAATAATTTTTAAAAATAAATAAAGAGTTCAGAAAAGGAAATGGTTCAGGCTGGGCTAGTCAGAGACAACTCAGTGCCTGACTCATAGGTAGTTGATGCTCAGTAAACTTGCTGAATGTTTAAAGGAATGATGGTAGGACTTGTATTGAGGAGCAACATTGTGAGCAGGACATCAGTAGGTTTATTAGATTTTAAGTGCTGGATATAATCTTTGTTATTTGAATGCTTCACACATATTATTTCATTTTATTTAAATCTGTCAGCAATCAAGTGAAGTAGATGGTATTATCCCCTGTTTATAGATGAGGAAACTGGAGTTCTGAAGTCAAGTCAGAACCTAGATCAGTCTGATTTCACAGCTGAGCACTTAGTCATTCTGATACTCTGCTCCCCAGGATACTGCCTGTATTTCTGGCTTGGCCACGATAACCTCATCATCTTGCTTATGGACCATCCCAAAAGCCTTTCATCTGAGTGTCACTTGGATTCATCTTCAGTGCACCGTTCTGCTCAAAAACTCGTCAGTGGCTACCTACTGCCAGTGCAATGAAGAACAGCTCCTCATTTACCTCCTTGTGCCTTCTAGGTCCATCCTTGAATTTCCCTTCCATCCTAATCACTCCCTGTTTTCCTCACTTGACTGTCTTCTACCACGTTAGCCTCTGTAGACTTCTCTTGATGCCAAAGTCATAGCTGACTTTGTTCACACCCTCTATCTGGTTCTTCCCTCTGACTTCCCTCCATTGCAACCCAGATCAATTCCAACTTCGGCATAAAGCTTTCTTAACCAGTTAGCCCATAAAAATCTCTCCTGCATCTGGACTTGCATTTCTCTTTCAGTCATTCATACTCTGCATAAACTTCCTTGTGATACTTTGCACTGGTTTTTTGTTTAACTCTGGCGTGATGGATCACACCAAAACTCTCTTTCATGGCACACAGAAAGGGACTTTTGTGAGCTGGCCCCTGTCTAGCTTTTATGTTGAACAAGTTTTCTCTAAGCTTCAGTTTCCTCTGTAATCTGTAGAATGGTGAGTAACATTACCTATCTCATAGGGTTGTTTTGAGGATTAAATGTACTTAACACAATGCCTGGTATGTAATGAGTGCTCAGTAAAATATATCGTATTATCATTTCCCAGCTTTTCTTCCCATCCACCCCTGTATTTGATGCTCCAGTAATGTTGAACTACTGCACTCTAATCCTTCTGCCTGGACATTCCTCCTCTGGCCATCAAACTCCTCAGATACCGAGGAGATACTCTGGTTCAGGTACTACCTCTTGTGAAGCTTGCCTTGACTCTTCCTCAGCTGATCTTGGTGATCCTTCTCTTCTGTTAACTATACAGTTGTCTTCCGGTATCCAAAGGGGATTGATTCCAAGACCTCCCTCAGATGCCAAAATCCACAGAAGCTCAAGTCCCTGATATAAAATGGGATAGTATTTGCATATAACCTACACATATCCTCCCATATACTTTAAGTCATCTCTAGATACTTATAATACCTAATGCAATGTAAATACTATGTAAATAGTTGTCATACTGTATATCGTACTGTTTAGGGAATAATGACAAAAAATATTTGTACGTGTGCAGTACTGACACAATTTTTTTTTTTAATGTTTTTGATCTGTACTTGGTTGAATCCATGGATGCGGAGGGCCAGTGGTACTTTGTCCCTACCTACCCCCACTATTGTATCTTTTTTGTGGCTTCAGTGTAGATAGCGTCTGGCACAGAAGCCCTCAAATAAGAATTGTTGAATGGATGAAAATGAAGAAATAAATGATGCGGTACAGTGATTCTCCAACTTTTCCCCCAAAGTACCAGCTATAGCAGAAGACAGTTGGTGACATCAAGCCGCTGGACGTCAAGGTAGCAAAAAAGAAGTTCCCAGGAGACAGTCTATGTTCATGAAGTCTCCTTTTTTCTCTAAAATCCATTTGAATTTTGTATTCTATTCCATGATATGTTTCTTTTCATTTTTTAAAATGTAGAATAATTTAATACTGAGTCAAATTGACCTTCTGAGAAGATACTCTGTATTTATCATTTGGTTGCGTTGTTATTTCTACGAAGTATGACAAATAATGTTATTCTTTTTTTTTTTTTTTTTTTTTTTTTTTTAAAAGATGACCGGTAAGGGGATCTTAACGCTTGACTTGGTGTGGTCAGCACCACGCTCACCCAGTGAGCGAACCGGCCATCCGTATATGGGATCCGAACCCGGGGCCTTGGTGTTATTAGCACCGCACTCTCCCGAGTGAGCCACGGGCCGGCCCCAATAATGTTATTCTTATAAACCATAAAAAATGGGTTAATTCAGTATTTATATATTTTTACATTTAATTTCACCCTTTCTTTTCCCCAAAATGCTGATTGTAGAATTAAATACAGTGCCAGCTTTGTATGCATTTTATTTTGGTTTTGGCTTCTTTTTTTTTTTTTAATTTTATTTTGTCGATATACATTGTGGCTGATTATTGTTGCCCATCACCAAAACCTCCCTCCCTCCTCCCTCCCCCCCTCCCCCCCAACAATGTCCTTTCTGTTTGCTAGTCGTATTCGGCTTCTAATTTTTTTAATTCCCAAGGGAACTCTTTTGGATCTTGGAATTTTGTTAAAATTGATTTCAGAGCCCACATAGCTTATCTGGAATGTCTAGATGGAATGTCTTTGTGCTTGATTTTATTTTTTTTTAATAGCTGGAAGCTATTATAACTATTACACAGCTTCTCAAAATATTGTCATAAATAGTTCTCCAAGGTGACTACTTTAAGGAGACAGTCTTCCCGTGAGTGAAAATACTCATTTGTGTAAATGTTTATTTAAAAGTCAGCCTTGCTGATTTATAGTTTATAACACAGACATTTTGCTTCCTTCATTAACATGGAAGTTTCCTAAGGGCAGGATCCATACATTCACTCATTTATCCTATAGTTTTTTAAAACAGTATGTAGTAGTTAGCACTTAGTAAATATTCACTGAACAGATTTCTAAATTATTTCTTCTCCCATTTTTCTACTTTCCTTCCTTCATTAAAGATAAGGTTCAAGGCATTTTTTTTTTAAGCTTTGGATTGATTGATTTTTTTAATTGACACATAATAATTGTACATATTTAAGGGGTACAGAGTGATATTTCAAGTGCTTTGATTTATTAATTTGTTCTTTTTTCATGTTTTCTTATGGTAAACATTTTAGAGAACATGGATAATTTGGGGGAAGAAAAGAAAAATCACTATAAACCCCACCATCTGGAGATAACCACTGTTAATAGTTTTGAGTATGTACTTCCAGGTTTCTTTCTTTTTTACAGAAGATTTTATGATAAAAGCAACTTGGCCCCATCTCAGCCTCTTCATTCTGTTCCCTCCACAGAGAGAACATAGTGGATTCTGTTTCCTGTGGTGATTGCCTCCATAGCCTCTTAATCTGTGCTGTCTAATGGCCACTAGCCACGTATGGCTCTTTAAATTAAAATTAAATAAAAGTTAAAATTCAGTTTCTCAGTCTCACTAACTGTATTTTAAATGCTCAGTAGCCACATGTAGCTAGAAGCTACTGCATTGGTCAGCACAGATATAGAACATTTCCATAATCACAGAAAGTTGTATTGTACTGCACTGCTCCAGATTAAAATATGCTTTTATCTTTATTTCTTGATTTATCAACTTTAGACAGTTTCAATTGCCTTAATTCTGTTTCTATTCAGATGTATTTTTAGGAACTTTTAAAAATTGAACTACACATACAGAAAATTGTATGTTATAAATGTAAGTCTTAATGACTTACTTACCAGGATCCCAAGTTCCCTCTCATGCTCACTCCCAATTATTAACCCCTCTATCAGTATCCTGACTTCTGTCACCATGGGTTAGTTTTGCATGTTTGCAGTCTTTAGTATCTGGCTTCTTTCACGCAAATTATGTATGTGGCATTCATCCATATTGTGTGTGGAGGAGAATTCATTCATTGGAATGTTACTGCATAGTTTCCATCGTATGAGTAAACTAGTTTATCCGTTCTGCTATCTAGAGACATTTGAGTTGTTTCCAGTTTGCAGCTATGATGAATAATATTGTTGTGAACATTCTTGTACAGTTCTTTTGATACACATGAATACACATTTCAGTTGGATGTAAACCTAGAGGTGGATTGCAGGGTCATGGGGTGTGAGTAAGTTTAGTTTTAGTAAATCTTCCTGAAGGGATGGTACCAATTTCCATGCAGCAGCGTTTGATAGTATCTGCAGTTGATTGACATCCTCACCCACACTTGACATTCTAACAAGTACATTATTAGTTTTAAATTTGCATTTCTCTGATAACTTATAAGATAAAACATCTTCTTAAATATCTGTTGACTATTTGAATATTATCTTTTTGTCCTGTATTTGAGTCTCTTCCCTGTTTTACTACTGGACTTCATGACTTTTTTAAAAAAAATTGATTTATAGGCATTTAAAATATTTTCTGGCTCTGAGCCCCCTTTCAGTTATACTCGTATGTGTTGATAATATCTTCTCCCAGCAACACCTTTTAATGAACAGAAAGTTCATAATTTTAATATAGCCCAGCGTACCAGTATTTTCCTGTATGGCTAGTGCTTTTTGTATCTTCTTTAAGAAATCTTTCTCTACCCCAAGGTCATGAATATATTCTCCTATATTACTTTCTGTAAGCTTTATCGTTTAGTTTTTCATATTTGAAAGTTTTTTTTGTGTGTGTGACCGGTAAGGGGATCGTAACCCTTGGCTTGGTGTCGTCCACACCGCGCTCAGCCAGTGAGCGCACCGGCCATCCCTATATAGGATCCGAACTTGCAACCGCGGTGCTCCCAGCGCCGCACTCTCCCGAGTGAGCCATGGGTTCAGCCCTGAAAGATTTTTAAAGAAACGTTTCTATTGTGGAAAACAAATTTATAAAAAGATAGAGTATAATGAACTCTCACTTATGTATACCTGTTTCAACTATTGACAGCTCATGGTGATTCCTGTTTCATCTATACTGCCATGTACTCCCCTCACCTGCCGTGATTACATTGAAGCAAATCTCAGACAGTGTATTATTTCATCCATAACTATTTTCATATTTATATCTAAAAGATATTTCTTTAAAAAAAAAAAAAAACCACAATACCATAATCACACCTGAAATAATTAACAGTGATTCCTTCCTGTCAGCTATACAGTTGATCAAATTTTCTTATCATCTCAAATGTTTTATCAAACTAGAATTTTAATAAATTTTATACATAGTAGTTAGTTGATGTCCTTCAAATTCCTTTTACTCTGTAGTGTCCCCACTTTTCTCTCTTTCCCATTCTCCTTCCCTTGCAATTTATTTGTTGAAGAAATTAGGATATTTGTCCTATACAGTTTTTAACGTCTGGATTTTTCTGAGTGCATCTCCATGATGTTAACACATTCCTCAGACCCTGTCTTTCCTGTAAATAGGTAGTTAGATCTAGAAATTGATCAGATACAGGCTAGATTGGGTGGGGGGAGATTGGGGCTGTGGAGAGCACTTTCTAGGTAGTGTGTGGTCTACTTCCATCTCAAGGTACATA
The DNA here is from genome assembly GCF_027409185.1 of Cynocephalus volans. Lineage (NCBI taxonomy): Eukaryota > Metazoa > Chordata > Mammalia > Dermoptera > Cynocephalidae > Cynocephalus > Cynocephalus volans. The sequence continues at coordinate 29,483,705 of NC_084469.1, read as the reverse complement.
ATGTTTCATTGTGTCTCTGTGATGTTAGCCGTCATTAACGATCATTGCTAGATTCATTAATTTGTTTAGTAGAGTTGCAAAATGATTGATAACTCCATTGATACATATGTGAAGAGAAACTTCCTCTTACCAATTATTTGGTTACCTTGAGGAAAGTTCATCTAGTAAAGGCAGAATAAATGCCTTGATGCTTTTGCTTTATTTTTCAGCTTTAAAAATAATGACTTGGTGGTTCCCTAGCTCTTACAAAAGAGACCGAAGAGAGTGGTTTGGTTTTTGTTTTTAGAGTATTATGAACCCATGGATTTACACTTTAAAAAAAAATTTTTTTTTCAATCTATTTCACCTATTATCTTTATTGATGTACAGGTTGTGTTCCATCTTTGGCCATGGGGAGTTTATTCAAGTTGGCTCCTGAGCCTTTATTTTTTTAATCATATCCAGCATAGTCTTTGATAGCTTCTTTGCTTTCTAATATCACAAGTTGTTCTAGGCTCACATTTTTTCCTTTCCCAGACCTGGAATCAACCATTTCTGAAAGAAACTCTGGTTTAGTTTACTGAGAAATGGTATTTAGAGGTATTTATTTGGGTACCAGGGATGCTACTGGGTTAGTCATTGTTTCTAGGCTTTTCCAGCAGAGCTATGAATTATTACGATTTTCTTTTTGGAAATAAAATATATTGTAAGTTTAGGCTGATATTTTCTGTTCAGATTCAGGTCTGCAGATTTTTAGTGAACTTCATCAGTTGTCTATCTATATCTCCCATTCAAAGATCCCATACCAAAAAACTCAGTCCTCAGCCACACCAACGTATTACTCACTTGTTTTGTCCCACAGTACACCACAAGAGTCTCAAAATTAACGTTACCGTCGACAAAGTGATTTCTGAAAATAGCCTTTTTTTTTCCTTTTCTTTTTTTTTCCCTTGAGGACTATCTCATGATGGATTTTAAAGTCATTTGGAATGTTTCCTCTTTACGGGCTTATGCCACCAAGTCAGTACAGAGTTAGTTCATTTTTTAAATTTCACTTTAGATTTTTAGGGAATACTTTTGTTGTTATTTAATTTCGTTTTGTAATTATAAAAGATATTTATATGGTTTCAAAATAAAATCTCAAAAAAAGGTATAGTCAAAAGTCTACTCTCTCTTGTCTCTTTCACCCTAATCCCTCACTTACCCATCCATGGCTTACTACTTAAACAATTTTATAATTTATCCTTCCATTGTTTTTTTTTTAATATGAGGAAATACACATATATAGTTATAGCTATGCTTTCTTATATCAGTAGCATTCTGCATAAAGCTTTCTTCCTCTTGCTTTTTTTTTTTTATATATAGCTTTTTACTATTTTTACATATATCCTGGGAATGATGTCAAGACATTTTAAAGAAAAGAAAAGTCCACTGGACTGTTAATAAGGAAGCTACACCCTTAGGCAACAAAATATTCAGTCCACTCCCTGGCAGCAGAGCCAGTATACACTTGAAGGAGGCCCTCTTGGTGAGAGAGTCTGGCTCTCCTTCCCAGCATACCACATGATAGAGTTTGGATGTGTTGTCCCCACCAAAACTCATGTGGAAATCTGATCCCCAGTGTGGCAGTGTTGGAAGCTTTTTGAGTCATGGAGGTGGATCCCTCATGAATGAATTAATGCTCTCCCTGGGGGAGAAGGGGTAGTGAGTGAGTTCTCGCTCTATTATTCCTGGGAGAGCTGGTTGTTTAAAAGACCCTGGCACATCCTCTTTCACTCTCTTGCTTCCTCTCGCCATGTGATCTGCTCGTACCCACTGGCTGCCTGCCGTTTTCCGCCATGAGGAAAAGCAGCCTGGGGCCCATGCCAGATGCAGCTGTCCTAGAATCGTAAGCCAAATAATCTCTGTTCTTCATATATTACCCAGTCTCAGGTATTTCTATTATAGCAACACAAAAACAGACTAATACACCACCTGTCTGTATCCCTGCCAGGTGTTAGTGTTGGACCCTAGGCTCTGTTTCTTCAAATATCAGTGGCCTGTGCTGAATAACAGCTCACAGGCATTCTGCTGGTTTCTGGAGGACCAGGGGCAGTAGCCATTCAGAGGGTGGCAGAGCAGCAGAGACCCCAGTGCGATGGCCAAGAGTACCCTTTTCCCCTTGAGGTCATTCTAGGAGTTGCTTTGCCAAAACAAAGAGGCTGTGGCTTCATGTTCAGTAGATCTCTGGCAAATGGCTCTCCCTTCTCTTCTTTCAGATACTGGGGGGAACTTAATGATTTTATGCAGCTGCTGGCTTCATTTGGAGTTTTTGAGTTAGCTGTAGTTAACAGCAGAGCTTTATTTTTATTTTTATTTTTTTTTACTATTAAAAAGTTTAACAAAAAGTTTGATATGAAAGTGTACATGACCCGATTTTGACACCATAGTAAAACAGGCTCTTTGGAGAGGGGACATGGGTTTCTCTGAACAGCCATTATTTATACTCATCCAGGCTTCTTACATGATGATACTATTTCCTTGTATTACCACCATACCAATATTGTTCTGTTGCCCACAAGTTGCCAATTCTACACATTCGTCTATCACAAGACTCATAAAGGGATCAAATCCCTGCGATATTCCTTGGACATGTCTGCCACCATTTAATTTCCATGATAACTTCTTGCCATAAATTTTTTCAATTCAGGAGGGTGAGCTTTATCAATATATGAGGGTACTTCAAAGAGTTCATGGAAAGATTTGTGTTATCTTTTAATTCTATTTTTTTCACGAACTTTCTGAATTACCCTCATAGCAGATGCCATACTGATTTGTGTGAAGTTACACCTCATTTGAAGGTCTCTTGACTGTATGACTGAGATCTAGAAATTAAAGTGAGGATTTAAGAAATTTGTAGACAGTTCTGGTAAATAAAGCATATTTTAAAATTTGAGAACCTTTTTGCCCGATTTACGGCTTCAGTCTAATGGGTTTTAAACAAGGAAACAAAATAACGCTTGAAGCTTCTCCTTTATTGATTATCATTTATTGAATCATTGCAATTCAAAAGATATAAAACTTGTATCCTCTATGGGACTTACAACTCCTCACCAGACTTCTTTTACGTGTAACTTCCTTAGTGCATCTTCTAATCTGAAATCAGTTGTGAATTCACTTTCTGGTTCTTTGCATTAAACTGGATTAACCATTGCAAATGATATATATATATATTTTTTTTGGTAAACATTAAAAGGTTGAATTATTTTATATATACCTTGCCTGCTAACCTAGATTACAACAGTTTGAATATAGCACTCTCCTTTTAAAATATTTGTGATTTGAGATTACAAGTGTATTAGCAAAATGATTATTTCAATTGGAAAACAGCTTCTACAAACATGAGCTACTAGTATTTTGTGGCAGAGTGTTAAATTACCTAATATCAGGGACCTGTGAGGTTGAATTTAACTATTAATTTCTTAACACCTGGTCTTGTATTTTATTGTGCCCTGCCCACTAGGAATTTCCAATACAAACAAGGGAGGTGGGAGCTGGCCTATTTGGCACCCTAAAAGCTCTCCCTGGCTGCAGGCCACAACTCATGTGGCTGTTGGTGCTGCTTCTGGCGCTCACTCCACCCTTCCCACACTGGCCAGTGGAGCGGCCAGGGGCACCTGCTCACAGGAGAGGGTGTGCTGCCGGCTGGGTGCTTGGGGATTTCACTGGAGCTGGCCTGAATAGGCCGTGTATCCTTTGAACACAACCATACATTTAGAAACGGACTTCCACGTATGTGGACTCAGCCACTGGCAGAAACGTGCGCTGCTGTGGGTGCTGCGGTTAACATGAGTGTGCTACGGCATTTTTGTTGGTCACAAGGAAGGGTGTGCCTGCAGGTGTCCACAAAGTTTGTCCACAGCCTCTGCCTTTTTGCGCTCTGCTAGGGTGTTCGTTTCATTGTGGTGGAGGTACGGGCAGCCAAATGTATGTACCGTGTGGAGTCCTGAACAGGCCTCCATTCCTAGTTTTCATTTTTATAGACTGTTCCTGTAAATAAGCAGAAGTGAGCGAAAAGAAAAGAGCAACATGGGAATGGTTGTTATAAGCCATATTTAAGTTAATCTTTAATCACTTAAAAGCTTTGAGAATTTCTAGGGTATAAATTTTCTGTCTCTTGAGTGAGTAGGTTCTATAGTGAGGAAAACTAAATTCAGAACAATCCTGAAAGTATGTATGTATATGTGCATATTTAAAGCAGATCACTAGGGCCGAGCCCGTGGCGCACTCGGTGGAGTGCTGCACTGGGAGCGTGGCGATGCTTCCCGCCGCGGGTTCGGATCCTATATAGGAATGACCAGTGCACTCACTGGCTGAGTGCCGGTCACGAAAAACAAAAAACGATAAAGCAGTTCACTAGAAGTCTTTAGAAATGCTGCATCTGTTGATTGACCATTGTATATGGAAAATGGGGGCCAGGATGCAAGGGGAATGAGCCACAATTGAATAGAGAAGTTTTCATTTTACTCCTGAGATAATAGAGTAATAAGTTGTTTATTTTGTTTCTTACTCATAACTTTGAAAGTACATTCTTGATAGAGCTCTTGTTAGTTTTGGTGAGATTATATTTTTTCTTTTTTAATTTCTAGAAATGATGAAGAGTCCATTCTTACTTTTGGAGAAAGAGTATTGCAGGCCAGCTTTAGCGTGACAAGTGAGAAACAGCAGTGTCATCACTTTGCTGGTGGAATCTGTGAGCACAAGTGATTACTGCCTCTGTCACAAGAGCTGTGAGAAGAGCTATGGGAGTGCTGTCCTTTTGGCCAGACCGTAGATGTCCTTTGGTGTGCTGGGAGGGCTGTTGGGGATGGTGCTGTTGCAGTGAGCTCTCCGTGGTAAAGGCCTTGATGCTGGGAACTGGAAGGGGAGTCTCAGTCTTGTCACCCATTGTCCTCACACATACCACCTTCTTTCCTCCTTCCCCGTTTAGTAATCTTATTTTACGATCCTTACTGCAAAGTGTTAGACTCTCAGTAGAATGTAAAATTGTGTTTCTTGCTGGCCAGGTAGCTCAGGTAGTTAGAGCACAGTGCTGATAACACCAAGGTCCAGGGTTTGGTCCCTATACTGGCCAGCTGCCCAAAAAAAAGAAGAAGAAGAAGAAAGAAATTACATTTCTTATGCTGGGTGATTGAGTAATAACAATACTACTGTCTTAATGTCAGTCTGACTGTCTCATCTTGTCTGAAACATAATTGAACACATTTGGGCTCAGATAGGTCTTAGAGTCCACTGTTCATTTCTCAAGAGCGGGTTCTTAAACAAACACCTTTGTTCTTGGTCCTTTGCTTTTTTCTAAGCTTGTTTTCCAGCATTCTGTAATTTCCATTTTTTATTAGTTAACTTCTGGTATAAAGGGAAAATATAGATTGTTTCTTAGAAATATTGTTTGTGATATTACTTTTAAAGTTTTCTAGCATAAAATAGCTATATTTTGTTGTGTATATATGCAGTGTGGGGCTGCTGTTCAGTTCTTATAAGGTCTCTCCCAGTACTTTGACCTTGCTCTGTGTGTGAGCGCGTGTGCACGCATGCCATGTGCCCTGTCAGTGTTGCCAGGTTGGATCAAAGTTAGCAGCAACATGGTTATCAGGGATTCACTTTTGCAGCAAAAGATCCTCAAGCCTGACTAGGTGTTTCCTCTTTTTGAGTCTTTTTGCTTAATATCCTCACCTGTTTATTTTGCTCCTGAGCTTAGAATTGTGTTAATTTTTTAAAGTTTTGATCAATTTAGTCAACAAATACAAATCTGTCTCTTACAACAGTGTTGTAATATATATATTATATATATAATATATATGGTCTGAACCAAGAGTCATTTTAAAAAAAATATCATTTAGAAAGTTTTTCCTTTAAAGAAATAAATTTTAAATACAGTGGTGTCATTTGGTTTTTAAAATGGAACTTGAGTCCCTCTAGTGGGTAAGGTATAATTCACCTTCCAAGCTTGAGATAGAGAGGAACATGACAGTCTTGATTTTCATGGACCCAGCTTTCAAATCCAGTGTTCTCATCGCTACTGGTGCCCACCTCCCCAGCTGAGAGGCAGTGCTTAGCTAGCCACTGGTTTGGTCGTGATATCAGCCACGGTTCAGCACCTCTGCTCTTCTATCCATGTGGTCCTAGTGGCCCTGGTCATTGCTAGCATGTGATCTCACACGCTGTGGTTCACCGGCTGCTTTATTTCAAGCCTCAGCAAGTCTAAATTCAAACTATAAGTTGTTGATTCTACCCCATGCAGTTCTTCGTAGAAGAGAGCACAGTGCCCCCAGGGTCCCTGAGTTGCCCTGAAATAAATAATTATACAGGCCTGCTTTGAGGACACTTAGCAACTGGAGGAGCCAATACATATTCAACAAAATAGCGAGTTTACTCTATGTTAGGAAGCTCTTAATGTCATTTCAGAATATCTGATAGACAGAAGAGAGGCAGCATGGTATGGCTGAAAAGAATTTGGATTTTAGGTTCAAATCCTAACTCTGCAGTTACTAGCTATGTGACCTTCAGCTGTGATTACATAGCCTCTCTATCTTAGTTTTCCCTTTTGTAAAATGGGGAGATGTTGGGGCCGGCCTGTGGCTCACCTGGGAGAGCGTGGTGCTGACAACACCATGTCAAGGGTTCGGATCCCCTTACCCGTCATCATTTTAAAAAATAATAAAAATAAAATAAAATGGGGAGATGTTAAAACTATCTTGTAAATAATTCCTTAAACTTGGTAAGATAAGTGAATGGTAAGATATGATGTTGATGAGTGGGGAGATGAGGAGAAGGAGGGAGAAAAGGAGGAATTGGTAAAGGGACACAGAAACCAACTGCATTGTGTATTGGTAAATTAAAAATTAAAAAAAATTTTTTAAATTCTTAACAATTGGAAAAAAACCAAAAAACTATCTTGTAAGATTGTTTTAAGTATTGGAAATAACACATGCAAAGCTTTTACTCTAGGATTGGTAGTAGAAATCATGGAAATTTCCCTAGCCAAGTCCATTATAATGCATGGGATTTAATTGTAGGGATAATTTTCTTTTCTTCATGCCTGCTTTTTTCTTTCAGTCACCACCAAGTAAGCGAAGAAAATTAGAGAAGCCAAGGAAACCCATCACATTTGTAGTGTTGGCGTCTGTGATGAAGGAATTGTCCCTGAAAGCCTCATCTCTGGGCTCTGACACACTGGAAGGCATAGTGGTTGTGACGACATGGATAGAAAGAATTCTCACTGATCTGAAGGTACCTGGCTGAGCGTATTGACGAAGGACTCACAATAAACTCTTTTTTTCCTTTTTTCTTTTTCTTTTATTTTTAAAAGGAGTTTAGAGAGAAGAGAAAAAGTGATTTCCTGTAAAATTCTGTTTTTCCTTCAAATAGGTCCAGCATAAACGAGTTCCCTGTGGAAAGGAGGAGGTTAGCCTTTTCCTAACAGCCATCGAAAACTCCTGGATTCATTTAAGGAGAAAGAAAAGAGAGCGAGTGAGACAACTGAGGGAAGTTCCTCGAGCGCCCGAGGACGTCATCCAAGCCTTGGAAGAGAAAATGTCTACGCCCAAAGAGTCTGGCACTAACCAGGATTTGGCCAAGGGCCCCCGGGAGAGTACCCTGTGTGGGCCTGCTCTGCAGGAAGGCGAGTCTGCCACTGTTGAGGGCCATTGCCCAAACCAGGAGTCACTTTCCCAAGAAGAAAGCCCAGAACCCATGGAGGATGAAAGGAGTGAGGAAAAGGAAGGGGAAGAGATTCTGGAAAGTTGTAAAGGCTCTAGCAATGGAGCCCAGGACCAAGAGGCTTTTGAGCAGTTCAGCAACCCAGTGGCTGAAAAGGGGAAACGTCTCCAGGACGTGGCCGGACATTATCTATTTAAGTGTTTGATAAACGTCAAGAAGGAGGTGGATGATGCCTTAGTTGAAATGCACTGGGTTGAAGGCCAAAACAGGGATTTGATGAACCAGCTTTGTACCTATATACGTAACCAAATTTTCAGGCTTGTTGCTAGTTAACTGCAAACTCCTGGCAAAGCTGTCTGTAAAGCAGCTTGCTTTGGAGTGGCCTATGGAGTAACAAGAGGAATTCCACCATTGGCCCATTAGTAGCATTATGTGAAATTATCTTAAAAAGCAGAAACCAATTAATCCATTTGTAAATCCACCCTCCTCCCCGCTTTTTTTTTTTTTTTAAAGTTACAAGGAAATGGAGTATGGTAGTTCAGGAGGAAGAATTGTGATTATCAGCAACAACAAAAAGTCATCAGTAAACTCATGAGGGATTTAAAGCTGACTTAAGCTGGTCACCTCAGCTTTGGACTGGTTCTCTGAGGCCAGAAGTATTGTTTATTGAATCTGGTCTGGTGCAGCCTTGTCCAGATTATCATGCTCTCTCTCTTACCCAAGGCTCCTTCTTGAGAAGGGGTGACTCTCTTGTCCTCCAAATGGAGGCAGTACACCAGGGTAGATAGGCCTTGGTGCCCTCTTCTAGATCACTCTTCAAGACTGAACCTACTCTGGGTCCATATGATTGATGAACCCTGCATCACTCCTGAGAAAGGAGCTGGCCCAGGGAGAAGGGCCGATCTAGGGAACGCCTGGGAAACAGGATATTCCTGACTTGTGGCTGTTTTGATGTTGCTTGTTTCAGAAACAGAATTAGGTAAGCAGAACTCCTAGATGTGACAGACACAACAAAATGCACCCATACCCCCACCTCCAACCTGTTGAAAATGAATGCCATTTTGTAGCTGTATGATTTTTGTTTTGACCTTTGAAGTAGAGCTTGTTTTGTTCTTAATATAAGAATATTCAGGGGGCTGGCTGGTTAGCCCAGTTGGTTACAGCACAGCCTTATAACAGCAAGGTCACGGGTTCAGATCCCCGTATCTGCCAGCTGCCAAAAAAAGAAAAAAAAGAAAACCGTCAATCCTATTTTCCTATTTGAATCCTGGCTTAGGGAAAATATTTTCTTGACTTTGAGTGGGTAAGTGGTTGATGATAGAAACGAGAAACAGCAAGATAGTATGTTCAGTTAGGTAGCTTAAGAAAGTGTCGTCTGGAAGAATTGAAAAAAAAACGTGTCATCTGTTGGTAGGTAATTTGTTGCTAACCAAATACTGTTTTCTGTGGCTTCACTTGTAATCCATTCTGTGCTTACCTGCTAGTGCTGGAGAATTCTGAGGCAAGGGTAACCATGTCCTTAAAACATGTTTCTAATTGGAATGCCAGGGTGTAGCAGAAATACCTCTAGAAAAGGAGTCTTTGTTCTCTTGGTGTCTCAGTAACCCTCTGCTGTGTTTGACTTTCACAGCTTGATTTTATGCCAGCAATCTAGGTTCTCTTTAGGCTAAAATCTTTGAAAATTGTGACAGAGCTCATTGCCATCTACAAAGAAGACTGAGGCTGAGTGTTAAGCCATCCTTTTGAGAGGTGGCTGTTGGTTAGGGCGGAAAGCCTATGACCTTGGTGTATCTTGGCAGCAGCTAGATCAGGCCCTCAGCAAAGCAAATGAAATATACAGGAAATGAAAATATGGTGCCTCCCTGTGGTGTGGAGCTGGAGCAGAGATTATATTAACTAGTGTTCTTAATGTAGTCCCTGTACCTCTGGAGAATCCATAAACCTCCTGAAATTATTTCTAAAAGCTCTGTGAGCATATGTGTTTTTGTTTTTGTTTTTTTCCTGGGAAGAGGGCCCATGATGGAGAGAGAAGAGGGGTCAGTAATCCACTCAGAATTAAGAAGTACTATTCTAGTCCAGCCATTCAGTTGACAGGATGAAGAAACCAGTGCCCAGGGTCACACAGCCAAGATCCAAGCCAGGGCCTTGGATTCCCCTGGCCTAGTAACTTTCTGCTGTTCTGGCCCACACCATCCCGCTGTGCTTACCTCTGATGAATAGCACATTTGAATCATATGCTGGAGGTAAACATAGTTTCCTTGATATAATTTTAGGATAAATGAGTTAAGTGGCAACTATTCATTCAATTAAGTAGTAAGTATTTATTGTTTGCTTGTTAAGTTCATTATGAAAGAGTAGCACCTGCTCATTAAAGAAGAGGTGGAAAAATGAAAGTTGGAAATGACAGCAAAATCCCCCTAATCTCAACCTCTAACACAGCACTGTTAGTGTTTGTGTGTTTCCTTCTGGTCTGTCTTTCTGTGGTTGGGGTGAGGGTGTGGGTTTAACTTTGGTTGTACTCATTCTCTGTATTGTTTCATATTATGCATTTTTTCATTTACGGTCTTGTAAGTATTTTTCCATGTTATAAAAGTGGTGTATTTATTTACACTCCTTGCCTGTCCAAAATGTCTTTCAGGCAAAGTATTGGCCTTTATTTAAGTCTAGTTCTTAGGGAATCCCAGAGAATACTCTGTAACTGGAGGCACAAAAGGTGTGTCTGTGTGTTTCAGTCCCCAGTTTAAGGCTTGGTGTCACGGAGGAGGTGTTCTAGTGTTACGTTAATGGTCTTAGAGTTAAAAAAAAATATGTGATAAGGGAGGCTTCCGGTCTTTTTTTTTTTCCTTTCATGCTCCTGCAGTCTTGGAAGCACCGAAGCTGTGAGTGCCTTCTTTGCGCTTGGATGTCTTCATTTCCTTTTCTGGAAAGAATGGTTTCTTTCTTCGACTATCTAATGAGGGAACATTGAAAACATTTTAAAGGGACATCTAAAAATTGTTTTGGTTATGCATATGTTTTATAATTGTGTGGTGTATGATAGCATATACCTCTGCTATAGGACAGAAAGGAACTTTTCTTGTTAAATAGGTTATTGACCCACGTGTCATAATGTTGAGTGATACTCTCCTTAAGTGTCTAGAGGTCAACTTCATGTTGGTGGATTGGTGTGAAATTAAATCTTTGTGGTATTCTTAAATTCTATTCTGATCCCTGGAATTGGCTTCTGATCTCTTGATAAGTAAAATGGGAACAGAATTTTCTTAGGCGAACTGAAGCTGCTTTTGTTCTTTGCAATCTGCTTTGATTCCATCAGTTTGGTTCCTTCACTCCACATCCTTGCCCCACTGTTCCCACACCAGGGCTTTGCTGCCAGCCCTCCTACAGTGTTGGCAGCTCTGTGGTGGAGTCTCAGCTGATCTTGGGGGTTCAAGTTGATTTCTTTAGTATGTGTTTTTAGAAACATGAAACCTCTCTTCTTTTGATGGCAGTCAAAGCTTACCATGTGAGCACACCAGCTTTTGGTCTGACCAGGAGTATTAAAACCGCAGGTGTGGAAAAGATGCAAAAGCCTGTGGAAATTTGGGGGCCTTTTAAAGAAGGGAGTTAATGAATTCTTGACTAGCTGTGGGAGCCCCTCCATCTTGCTTAAACCACAGTATTGCCCTCTGTAGCCACACGGGGGCACTGTGGACCCTTTTATCAAGTGGCTTAACTTCACTGTGGAAATGGATAAAATTGTGTCCATGGTATTTTCTTGAAACGTCCAGTGCTATCCAGATAAGTATTTTTATGTAAAGAAATACATTTTCACATAAATAAAATTGGAAAAATAAAAGTAGAAAGAAGAAAAAAATACTTCTCATGGTCTTTTTATCTGACATAATCCCATTCAACCGGTTTTTTTTTTTTTTTTTTTTAATTTTATGGTCCTAGTTGACTTTTCTTTTCTTTACATCTGTCATTTTACTCTAGAATATATTCAAGTTGGACCAGTCCTTTGAATCAGCTTTTTGTTGATATTTAGTTAATGGGGATACTGGAGGGGAGATGTTTAATAATCTTAACAGTAACTTTACAAAAGCTTTATGTTCCAATAAGAGTAATATAGAGAGCTCAGAGAAAGAAACTGTATTCCTTCAGAAATGAAGACCCCTGTTTTCAATGTTCTTTTGTTGATTCTTGTTTAGGTTTATCTGGTTCGCTAACATGCATGTGATGTGTTGTTGATATCAAAAGTTGATGAGGGTTCTGTGTGGAATATTTATATAGGTTAGCTGGGCCTTGTTTCTTACAAGAGTTGTTTCTGCGTGGAGCATGTATATTACTAGCCCCGGGGCTTGTGTGGGCTCAAGGAGAAATTCCATCTACCCTTATTTTTATGGCATAGGATCAGTTGATGTCGATAACCAGCAGATCTGCACATTAGTAGGAAGAAGGTCTAGTTTGGAAAACTAAGTCAGGAGCCCTCTAGAAAAGGAAAATCTTAAAGTAGTAGTTTTACAGCCCTCCAGAGGGTGCCCCAAGGAAAGGGATGTGACCACATCATTTTTAGGGAAGTTGATGCTCAGGAGATTTGGTTTGCTGAATGGGCACTAACCTCAGAAGAGGCTAAATAGTGGATTGGTGTCTGCCTCCTGGAGCAGGTCATTGATGATCTTGAACCTTTCTAATAGTCTCAAGTATATACCTCTTGGTGCGAGTGCCAGTGCAGTATTACAGAGCTCTGCACAGGGCTCACCCAACTAGCAACAGGGCCTTGCATACATACCAGAGAGTTCCTGCTCTGCTCTGTAAAGACATTCAGATCCTCTGCTGCGACTCATCCAAATGTCTAAAACAGCAGTTTATTTTTTTAATTGCTGGTTGGAACAGCTAATGCTGCCTTTTGGAGGTTATACTTTTACTCCAGGGAACTATGTTGTGACTGAGTGAAGACCTTGCACCTCCGAATGCCCTCTGAGGGCCATCCACCTTTCTCAATCCAAGCAGAAGCATGAGGGACTCTAGGCTCTACTCAGGGAAGTGGAGGATCATGGCTGCTTATTATGAGCAAGGGAACTGGGAGAAGGTATAGAGCAGAAATAAGACACTTTCCCAACCACCCTAGGGGAGTGGAAAACAGGAAAGAGCACAGACTTCACAGTTGATGAGACCTGGGTTTATGTTGCAGTCCCATTCCTTCTGTAGTTTTACTAAGCCTTAGCTTCCTCGTGTAAAAGATGAGGAATTCGTGCTTCATAGAGTTGTATTTAAGTGAGAGAGGGACTCAGTCACCAGAAGACGGCATTAGCAAAGAGCAGGCTTCTCAACATGCTCAGGTCTCTTTAGTCTTCTTGAGTTTTCCAGTTCTGGTCAGAAAATCTTCTACCAGTGGACTGGAAAGAAAAGGCTGAGATGTCATGTGTATAAATACTGCAGATGTAGAGAACCACCTTTTGGCCAAGAGCAAAGCTGCAACTTCCATGGTTGAGGGAAGAACAGGAACCAATATAGAGTGTCCATCTTCTACATAGATGGTCTCGTTTAGTAACTGTAAGGTGGTCTGCTCTCTGTGTGTGATAGCTGAAGGAAATGGAAGCTCAGGGAGCTTAAGGGACTTGCCCTAAGGTTATTCACAGAGCTAAGTCATAGGAATGGGATTTGAACCCAGGTCCAAGAAGCCGAGACTTGGATTTTATTCCAAAACTCAAAATTCTGTGACATTGCTTCACTTAGGATGGAAATGTATTTTCAGGCTCATTTGACTCACCTCTAGGGAAGGAGACTTCAATTAGATGACACAGGGAAGAGAGAAAAGGCATCTCTTACCCAACTTCACAAGTTAGCACTTTAAGGTAATATTATTTTCCAGCCTATGATCAATGAGATTTAGTAAGTGAAATTACTTATAATTAGTTCTTAATTTATGCTACCAAATCTTCACAGAATTTTGTATTTGGCAGTAGTGCAGATAATTAAGTAGCTAGTGAAAACAAAATAAAATGTCTAGTGAAAGCACATGTTGGATCAGAATCAGTGTGAAATAACTGATAATTAGGTAATGACTCTTTACAATACATAATTGTATAATAATGAAAGAGAAGTTTAATTTTTTTTTTTTAATAAGGCGGCTCCAAATATTTCACTTACAGAACAACACAACCTGATGTGCTTATGAGCTTGCTGGAGAAGGTAGCAGTTGTCAGAAAAAACAGCGAGTCCTCTTCCCCAGGTAGGGTGTGTGAACTAGTGTAACTATGGGGAAAAGCAAAGGCTGCCTGCCATCTGGAGGGCCCAGTCAGGGAATGTGGTCCTGGAATCTAGAAACTTAGAGCCAGGAAATTTCCAGCTGGGGGACTTGGCTGGTTCCAGCACCAGTCAGCCCCCAGGGAAATAACAGCTTGTGCTGCTGCTGTCCAAAAGGAGAAGGTGACCCAGATAGCACTGCCGGGTGGGACCCCCTCCTGGGACAGAAGGTGAGGCAGGGTCCTGCTCTGTAGATTTGCCATTTGGAGGCTTGATGTCTCTTGCTGGGAGAAGGGGAGTCCCAGTCTGGTCTAACACAGGATCCCTACTTAAGACATGTTTGTCCCAGGATTCGTGCCTCTAGGGCTGATTGTGGGTGTACTCTGGGGCCATATGGACCAAACTCTGGCTGGTATTTCTGTGAGCTCTGGACCAGCACAGAGAAGGACTTTTCATTCACAGAGGGAAACAGCATCTACCCCGGGGGCCAGGGAAGAAGGGGAAGAGCTCGTGCCTTAACTAAAAGGGAAGAGCTTTTATTCAACTCCTGCTGGTGACCGCTCTGCTAACAACGCGCGTGCCCAGTGTTGTTCAGTCTTCTGATGTTTTGAGACAATCCAGAAATCCAGACTTATGAGAAATTTACTAAATTGTGAATCCTGGCAACTAACTCGCTATTTTATAAGAAGCGCGGTGAACCGTCCCTTTGTGAGCCTGTGACCTCTACCACCAGGTGGTAGAACTTGCTGTGCATTTGCTGCCTCCACGCTCCTCACACATTCACTGCGGCTGCCGGAGTCTGGTGCCGCCTGCCTCCTGCTTTAGGGCTCTTTCCACCTCTCAAAGGGAGAATTGCAAGGATTCTATCCAAGGGCCTTGTTTGCTCTTTTCTCCCACTGGCTGATCTTATCCACTCCTATGACTTCAGCTCCTACTCATTTGCTGTGTTCAAATCCAGACCTTTCCTTAACTTGTAACACCCACATGCCTAACCGCCTAGGACCATGGCCTTTCCTCAAACTCAGCTTACGACCTGCCCCTAATTCTCCCGTGTTCTTGATCATCATCCACCCAGCAGTCCAGATTAGAAATCTCTGCTTTTTCCTCTCCTTTACCAACCAGGACTAAAGTCTTCCACTAAATACTATCAATTCCACCTTAGAAATCTCTCCCCAGTTCAGCCCAGCGTCTCTCTCCCTAGGGCTGCTGCTTTACTGGGGTCCCTCACAGCGCACTGGACTACAGGAATGGCCTCAGTGATTTCTGGGGAGCTTCAAAGTAAAGCAGCAAGAAGAGCAGACTTAGATATTTTAGGGGAGGACCAAGATGAAGAAACCTGCTTTGAGGGGTGAAATGGGAGCTTTCAGAAAAAAGACTCGATGGGAAATACACCCACAGACACGAGTCGAGTTAGTTGAGATCAAGAGGTACAAGATGTGAAAGAATAGGAGGGCCATCCTGGTAAACCCAAGCCAGCCTCTTCCCCTTTAACGATTTCATTTTACAAAAGTAATGTATTTTCATTATTAAAAAACCCTACAATTCCACTTCTCAATGAAATTATTTTACTTTTTGTTGTCTATCTTAGTATTTTTATATGCATATATTTATATATTTGTGTGTGTGTGTGACCGGTAAGGGGATCTTAACCCTTGGCTTGGAGTCGCCCGCACCGCGCTCAGCCAGTGAGTGCACCAGCCATCCCTATATAGGATCTGAACCCGCAGCCTCGGCACTAGGAGCGCCGCTGCGCTCCCAGCACTGCACTCTCCCGAGTGAGCCACGGGGTCGGCCCTGCATATATATTTTTTAAACAGCAAATGTGGGATCATTTTGTCCATTACTGTTGTACAGTCTTTCATTTAGCTGTATAATGTGATAACTTTTTTCTGATTACAAAACTAATACATGGTTTAGAAAACTTGTGCAAATAAAAATTACCAGTGATCACACTGCCCAAAGTGTTAATATTTTGGTGTATTAACAACCCTCTGTTCTTCACAGGCTGTTACGGATTGTGAGCATTGCTTCACTAAGCCAGTTGTTCCTAGCTGGAAATGCAGATTTTCTGGTTTTCACTATTGTAAATAATGCCCTGGTGAATATCTTTGTATAAAAAATCTTCATGCATTTTTTCTTATTGTTTTAGGATAAATTGGTGTAAGAATTACTGAGGCAGAGGATATGACTCTCCTAAAGGCTCATCCTGTATATTGCCAATTTGCTCACTAAAAAGGTTTTGCTAGTTTACATTTCCATGAGTGCCTGTTTTTACCACACCTTTGATAGCACTAGGAGGCTAATTTTTAGAAATTCTTTATTAATTGATAGGCAAGAAATGATATCATTGTTTGAATTTTATTGTGGCGTTGGCAAGGTCAAACATCTTCAGTATTTATACATATATATTATTTCCTTTAGTTATTGTTTTATAAATTTTAAATTTATGTTGTATTCAGTTTTCTGAGTATTCTTTTTCTCATTGAATTGCAAGGACACATCTTGCCAAAACTTCCCTCTATTTTGTCGTTTGCCTTTTCCCTTTTTTTAATGAAGATTTTGTTTTATTTTTAAGTTAGGAGCTTTTAGAGGTAATCACTTCTATCACACTGTGCCTTTATATTTTCTTTGTTTGCCTTTATGGGTAGAAAACTTCACCACCGTAGAGCAGAACAGTCTTGGCCTGTATTTTATTATGGCTATTTGGGTTTTATTTTTTTACATTTGCACTTGAATTTATGTTGGTATATGGTGTGAGGTTTAAGGAAGGACCTAACTTTTTAACAAATGGTTCAGCATTATCACAGAGTAACTCTTCAGACAGATGGCTGGTAAGCTCTAACTCTCCCATCTGAAGTGTCCCTCGTGAGGACAGGGACTACTAGAGCAGGCTGGGGGACGGGTATGTGAGAAGAGAGGCATAGGCTGGTATGCGGCTACTAGGCTCTGAAGAGTGTCCCCACTACTGCTTAGTTTAGATTCTCCCAATGGGCCCTGGGGCCTCAGTAAGAGATCTGGAGGAGTGTGTGGAGCTGAGCCGCTGGATTGATGGGATCTGCTCTAGCTGGTCCAGCCAGTGACAGGCTACTGCTCTGGGCCTTGCCTACTCTTTTGAGAGGGCATTGGTTTTCAGCATAGGCAGCCAGTCTCTTGGGTTTTGGAGCCTTGATCCTACAGCCTTGCTTTTTGGTGTGCACTTGGGTTGCTGAGACAGTAGACCTTAGTTTATTCCGTGGGACACTGATTGCATCCAGACCCTCTGCCCTGGGAAGGCCCTTCCCTGTCACCCACATCCCCCACCCTGCAGGGTCCAGCTGGCTCTTGACTCACATGGCAAGACTCCGCCTTCTTTACTCATAACTGCTGCCTAGTCTCACTCCCTTGACCTGAATTAATTCTCTCTCATAAAGCCACCACTTGTTTTCTTCAGAGGAATAAGTGAAGTCCTCATCCTTCCCCTTGTGCCTTTCTGCTTGTTCAGCTTCCTCCTACCCAAGTTTGTGACCCACTGTCATCCACAGCCCCCACCTCTCTCACTACACAGCTTGGCTCGTCTCTCCAGTTTCTCAGAAAAGCTCCCGGTACATGGCTCCTCCTCTTGTGCGTCTAGCTGCATCTTTCCTTATTACTCAGTGTCCACACCCAAGGTGGTGGCCTGTATAAAAATCTGTCCCTTTTCCCCAGTCACCTTTTCAGGCCTGCTCCAATGAGGAAGGGCTGCCCACCCAGGCCCAGTTAGAAGCTGTCAATTCCCCAGAGTGGCCTGAGGCTGAACAGTGTCCTCTGAGGGCTCCTAGATCGGAGGTCTGATTCTCTTTCCTTGCCTTCCCACTCATCCGCTAAGCTTGTTTGTTGGGTACTAAGCCACGTTAGTGATTATTCCTGTCTTTAACCAGCAGGGGAGTTCTTTCCCATCTTCACCCATTTCTGTGAGGCTCTCGGGGACTCTAGACCTTGCATTGAGAGTACTTCCCCAGGCTGGGCTGGCCCAGACAGTCAAAGGAGAGGACCAGGCTGTTTCTCAACCCAGCTGACACTTGGCAGCTGTGTGGCCTTGGGTAAGACAACTCTTGGGAGGTCAGACAGGATGATCTTAACTCTTCCAGCTGTGAATCGTGTGAGGCAATGAAGAAGAGAAAGTACATGAATGGGAAGGTGAAACTTGATTTTCCCTGTTTTGTGGATTCAGGAGAGGTCCTGTGACAAATCACTGGGGATGCACAAGGTAGGTGAAGACATCTGTGGAAACTTCTGGCTCTGGGGAGCCCACTTGACCGATGATTGAATGGGTACCCTGTATGGCACACCTCTGTCAAAGTAATTCAAAATCCTGCTCATCAGTCAGACTGGGCTTGTCAGGAATCAGATTGAGTTGCCCAGCCTTAAATCCACTTAATTTCTTTTTATCTCTTCCTAGAAAAATATTCTCTGGGAACCTCAATTTCTAAAATGAGTATATCAGTACACTTAGGAGCTTCATGTAGTCACATTATCTCTTGAACTGCATCCAGTGTGGTGGTAGAGAGCAAAACTAATGTTCTCCAAGGATTACTGTGGAGTTGAATTCTGCTCTGTGGCCTTTTACCACACTTTGGCTTACCAAAGGTCACCTGGCCTTGGCTACAAGGATACCTAGCCCAGTGCCTGGCCCATTTAGGCACACAATAAATATTTGTTGAATGAATGTTGTCTGGCATGTCCCTGAGTGTCTAGTTTTCTGTCCCTTCCTGTTCACCCCATAGCTAATGAATTATGATAGGTGACAAGCTCCCTAAAAACACTTGCAAAAGATGAGAAGTCAGGCCTGACAGATTGGGACATCTGGATCTACTGTGAATATCTGTACTTTGGGCTTCATACCCTTTTCTTCCATCTCATTACGTCAGTTTTGTAGGAGTCAGGGAGCTGATTTTCATAACTCTTGGAGTTGTATGTATAATACTTCGTTGGGGTGAGTGGTGGAGGAATAGGAAGACAGTCTCACTAAGGGAATGTCTCTGGCTCAGCATATTAAAATATGGAGGGACATAATAGGATTTGAACTGGGCATTGGGGGGCACAAGACTTGAGAAGGAAGACTGAAAATAGAAATCCTCTCATGAGAAAGTGCACAATGATGGATGACCCAGGCTGTTCTGCTCCAAAGGTACTAAGCACCTAGAATCCATAAAGAAACTAGGAACAACTTTTTGGAGATGGCTGGCCTTTGGATCATTCCCCCAATCTGTCAACCTTTCTGCTGAAACATCAAAAAGATTTTTCTCTTTCCCTGAGTGAATACAATTGCTGGCTTCTACCCTGGCTCCACCCCCTTGGAATGGAAAACAGGGGCTAAAATGCTCAACAGGCCTCCTATTCATTCCCCTCTCCTTTTATGCTTCCCCTCACCCCCTTTGTAGGTACCTCCCACCCTCACTGTCCATTCTCCAACTGGGGAAACCTTGGTTGATAAGAAATTCTCTTTGGCCATTTTCAGTCTCCTATAGGAAGCAGCTGGCACAGAAAAAGCCTCCTTTCTAAACCCTTGCTTTTGCCTAACATCCCCTGGCTGCTGTCCCCATATGACCCAAATAAACAGATGATCATGTGAAGCCAGTAAGGCTGTTTGTTTTAAATAGCAAGCATCTCCACTAAGCTCTGGAGCAGATGGGGTATTGGGTGTAACAGTGAGGCTGGCATTCAAGTCTGTTCACCCCAGTTTTATCTCCTGCCTCCCCATCCCTGAAGGAAAAGGTGTCTTCAGAATACTGCTATTCAAAGAGGTGCCTACTTAATGGTATAGAGCTGATCTCTGACAAGAGGAGTAAGAAAACTTGGACTTCAGCCTCAGCCTCAGAAGTTGTGTGAGTGCCATGATCACCTGAGGAAGGCAGAAAGTTACGCTGGATGTAGGTCTCTGAGCAGAATGCTATAGTGTTGACCCCAGACAAAATGAGAACCTGGTCAACAGCATTATCTCAGGTCACTATTATGTATACTGTTTAGGGTCCCCTCACCACCACTTCCTCTATATTTCCTTTAAATTTCCCATTTTCTCAGGCCAGCCTGTGGCTCACTCAGGAGAGTGTGGTGCTAACACCAAGGCCACGGGTTTGGATCCCGTATAGGGATGGCAGGTTAGCTCACATGGGAGAGCGTGGTGCTGACAATACCAAGTCAAGGGTTAAGATCCCGTTACCGGTCATCTTTTAAAAAAATAAATAAATTTCCCCTTTTCTCTAGTTGTGCAGCGTGGGCAAGGCCCAACCACACTGGTAGCAGGTGGCTGACAGCTTAAAGGAAGCAATGTCAGGGCCAGCACAGATCTAGCCCTGCCATGGTGAGGAATTGGGCTGTGGTGTTCTAATGCCCCTTTGTTCCAGCTTCATCAGAAGCAAAGTCAGTGGCATCTGGACATGTGTGTGTAACGACCTCTCCAGGCTCAGCTGCGGATACTGGGGCATTAAATGCGCCAAGACCAGAGCCCCTTGTAGACTGATGCTGCCAAACAGCCCCCTTCCTCCTGTTCATGAGGTTCTTGGTTTCCAGGATCTTCTGTGCGGGTTTTCTTTCCCTGGAATGCACTGTGATGCCCTCAAAGGAAAGGAGTAAAGACACCAAGCCTTCATTTGTACTAGCATTCTATGTTCCTAGCTCTCCTCCAGCTAGTCCCTGAAGTAGCAACATACCCCTTGGAGGGCACAGCGTGGATGGAGTAGGTTGGCAGGGGGGGCTGCCTCTCAGTCGTCCTCAAAATGGTTTGCTTTCTGGCTTTGTGTGGTGAAGCCCAGGCTTTGGGATCCTAAGTCTGGGGCCAATACTGAGAGGTCTTACACCTAGCATTAGACAGAAGTGGATATCCTACAGGGTGTCCCAAATACGCTTCCAGCCGGCCTGTGTCTGTCACTATCGACTGAACCAGTGGGGTTTGTGTGGCCTCCACCAAAGAACTGCAGGGTTGGGTTTCAGGTGGAGGAGATTTTTGTTGCCCCAATCACAATGTGTTAAGTGGTCAGATCCCTTCCCCTGCTGGGAGTTTGATATTCCTCCCTATCTTTTATAAAATTAGGTGCCCAGCCCCAGAACTGCCTTCAGAGCCCTCTGTGGGGACAAATTCTCCTCCCTACGGGGCAAGGAGCAGTTGGAATACTGAATGACCTTAGACAAGTCCCTTCCCATCTCTGGGCCTGTTTGCTTATCTGTGAAGTGAGGGGATTTGGGAAAGCTGGCCTCAAACATCTAACTTTCTGATTGTACCCCGGGCGCCCCTAAAGACCAGCGCCAGCAAGAGGCGAGCAGGCGCGCCAGCGCGGGCTCCCCGCCCTAGCGGGAGCGCGGTTAAAGCCAGAAACAGCGGCCCCGCCCGCGGCCTCTGTCGCCCCGCGGTTGGGAGCGCCTGGCTTCCGCCCTCCACGTTGTGGTTCCTGGTTTTGGCCACGCCCCTTGGCCTGGGTTGTGGACTCTTCGCTTTAGCCGCCCCCGCCCCGGCCCCAGAGCAAAGGATGGCCTCTGGGCTGGCACAGTCGGAGTCTCCACCCAGATCAGACACGCGTGGAGAAAGGCGAGTTTAGGGGAGGGAAAGAGACACACTTGGTTTTAAATGGAGAGATATGAATAGTAAAGGGTAGGCCAGGGCACGACTACGGGATTCCCCTTTAGGGCTCCCACCCTACGTTCACCCAGCGGTCCCCGTCCGCACCCGCGAATGTAACCCCGCAGGCACTGGCCCTTTAAACAGAAGGCTGGCGGCGCGGGGTGTCCATGTGGAGCTGCTCCATGCCGTGTTGTCCTGCCTGCCTATTGGCCCGCGGCCCGATGACATCGCCTAATAGGATGCTAACGCACTGCGGGGGGAGGAACGGAGGAAAAACGCGGAACCGGATCGCCACTCCGCCTTCCTCCGCTATTCCTCCAGCAGTCTCCTGCTGTCAGCTCCGCCCAGGGGCGGGTCCCGGGGGAATTGCGACAGCCGGGTGGTTGCGGGATTTAGGTCGCGTGTGGGTGGGGAACGGAAGCCCAGGAGTCCGGCCAGTCTCTGTTATCTTAAGGTTTCCCTGACCTGGAATATCCGTATATGAGCTGTTAAGTCTTGAATTTTCCACGCATCCTTCCCTCCAGCAGGACAGATTTCTCCGTGAATGACCCAAACACCCAGTCCCTGCTCAACTCGAGACTTGCAGTCGGGGCGGGGCATGGCGAGAAAGCGGAAATAGGGCGCGCAAACCTGACCCGATCTCCTCCCACCCCCACCCGGGCCACGTGTGCGCGCGCCGTCTGTGGTGGGCGGGGCCAGCACGCGCAGGACCCCGCCCCTCCACCCGACAGACGCCGCGGCCCTGCGGGCGGGGGCTCCGGTCCAGGCTTTGGCTGCGGCCCCGGTGTAGTAGCGGGGGCGGCGGCCGGGGGCAGCGCGGCTCCTTCCCTTGTTGTGTGTGTCGGTGCCTCCTCGCCATCTTGTTGCAAAGCCCTTTCTTGTCGGCGGGACTCCCGGGGGCCGCGGGGCGGGAGGCATTAGAAAGGAGGAAGAGAGGGAGGGGAAAGAGGGAGGCAGCGCCGCTTTTTTTTTTTGCATCCAATTTTTTTAAATTTGCAAATTTATATTTTGCAAATATTTGGGGAGACATTGATTTTGCTCCCCGTTCCTCCCTGCGGAGTGCGCTGCGCCGCCCAGCCCTGTCGCCCCCCGGAGGTGATCCCTCCCTCCTGCCTGCCCGCCAGCCTGACCTGTGCCTGGCTCGCGGGCCGCAGCCTCGGCCCCGGCGCGTCCCCGGCAGCTCTCGACGCGATGAGCATAGAGACGCTACTGGAGGCGGCCCGCTTCCTGGAATGGCAAGCGCAGCAACAACAGAGAGCACGTGGTGAGAGGCCGGGCCGGGCCCCTGGGGCACAGGGGAAGGGGAGGCGAGTGACCTCGGTTCCCGAACCCACGCGAAACCGCGGGCAGGCCCCCTTCCGAGCGGCCCGCGAGCCGGGCAATGCACGGCTCCCCGCAAGAGCCGCCGCCCGGGGAGGCGTGATGTGGGCAGCGGAATTAATTAATGAATTCATTAAAGCAGCGGGGGACCCGGCGCCTGTGGGCGCCACCCCAGCTACCTGGCACCCCCGTGCACTTTCTGTGGGGGACTCCTTTCGCGTGGGCCAGCGGCATCCTTGGTGGCGCTGAGGATGTGTGAGTCGGGGGGTGGGGTAAGGAATGGTGTTGCGTGGGGGTGGCAGACCCGTGTGTGCGTGCGTGTGTGCACGGGGGATGTGTGATGTGAGCCTCGGGGAGAGCGAATGAACGGACGTGTGCACGGGCGTGTGTAGAGCACACGAGTGGGCGTGTGTGTAACGGAGTGCGGGTGGGAATTACTCTACGCCGATCTGCTCTCCGGCTTTCCTAGCCCCGTGGGGAGGGTGCGGGGGGCGCTCCTGGCAGATCTACACGCCGCTTGGGGCGGAGGCGGCCTTTGCAGAATGAAATGACATCGCGTGTCTTATGATCCTGGCCAGCCCCACCTGACCCCGCCTCCCAGAGCTGGGCTGGGTCGCGCGTCAGGGGTTTGGGTGAGAGCCGGGCTAATTGGGAGTCTGAGAAATGGCCCGCGGGCTGCTGGGGACAGCCCCCGGGACCCCTCGCAGTGGCCCGCTTTAGCCGGTGTGGAATGTGGCGTGTCTGCGCGTTCCAAACCCGCTCTCGGCTGGAATGTTGCGTGTGCCTGCGTTCCAAGCCCGTTGGTTACACCGGGTGGTGACGTGGACGGGCCCCGCCCCCGACCACGTGCACCGGGGACACTCCCGCTGGGGACGGCCCGGCCCCTCCTCCTCGCCTCGCAGTCGGCCGGGGGCGGGGCCGGCGAGGGGCCTTGCGTCGGGTTGGGCCCGAGCTCGAGCCCTGGCCTCTGGGCAGCTCCCAGGGAGAGAGCCTTTGCCCTGCAAGAGAGAAGCCGAGTCCACCTGTCCGTTCTAACCCCAAACCTCCTGGTTTTGAACCGGAGGCTAGGGAAACCCTCAGAATCTCAGGGCGACAGACATTTAGAGCTCACATCTTCCCACTGACCCCCAAAACGTTCTCTCCAGGCCTTCTTGTCAACACCCCTGGCCACACTGGAATAAGCCTGGCTGAGAAGGAGCAAACTTTGGTGTTCCTTCGACAGGGAGGAGATGAGGCTTTTCATGCTGCCTATCCCCATGCGTCCTAGTTGGTGGTTACTAGCTGCAGGGTGCTGCAGAAATGGGGACTGGGGGAAAAGACCTCCGTTTTCCAGACTGCTGCGAGAGCCTCAGCCCTGGAACGGTGTGTGTGCAGTTCCCGGGGATTCCTTTGCCCTCCCGGCCGCCCCAGAACCCCTCGGCAGGGCTGGTTGTGGTGGAGAGAGTGCTTCGCCCTCCTTTCCTTTCTCTCTGCCTATTGTTGCTTCAATGATGAGTCATGCAGGAGGTAGTAGTGTGTGTTGTGTGCGCGCGCGCGCCTGCAGCGTGTGCCGCGGCAGCGGCGGCAACGGGGCGGGGGAGTTGCGGGTTCGCCGGCTTGCTTACTCCGGTCGGGCCGACTGGCCTCTCAAGGTCAAGAGTCACTAGAGATATGTGAGACCCAGATACTAGGGTTTTGCAGAACTGGTCGGCTGAGACATCCGCCCAAATACCCCTCCCCCTTGTTTTTGGGGTCCAGAGCAGGGTCAGGCAATGGACAGTGTTGGTGGTGACCGGGAATGTCCTGCGTGCGGGTCCGGTAGCGGGGGGGGGGGGGGGGGGGGGGTGGGAGCGGGGGGGGGAGCGGGGGGGGGCACAGGGGGGAAGAGTGTGCACAAGGTTTAGAGAGACTGAATCACCTGCTGCCACCATCAACAAAATGAAATTCAAGAACACCTATTGTGTCCCCACTGTGTACCAGGCACTGTGCTAGAGGTGATCAGGATCGACCCTGCTATTGCCGCCAGAAAATGCTCACTTCACCCTCTCCTTACCTTCAGGCTGGTCGGCCACATGGGGAAGAGAGAAAGACTCCCACTGTCATTCTTCCCACTCTTTCCCAAATAAGTAAGCCCAGAGCTGACCAGTAAGATAGAAGGGGTAGATCTATGCAGCACTGTGAAGAAACCCAGGAAAGGTCCTCTCCTGAGAAGCTGCCCAGCCAGAGCTTCTTGGTGCTGGGTCGGGGGTCTTCGGGGATGGGTGGGTGCGGGAAAGCCAAATCCACTCCAAAAACTAATTTACAGATGGCTAGACCCGGTCCCAGCAGTTCAATCTCCAGAATTTATTTTCTTCTCCCTCCTGAGCTTCTGTCCTTTGATCTGGGGCAGGAAGAATGTGAGAGAAGGGGGTGGCACGTGAACCTGCTGACCAGAACTGCATTCTTGGGGTATTTACCTGATGGTCAGCTCTGAACAGGGGTCCTCTTGTCCATTCCCCCTTTCAACCTCAATGGTGGGTCTCCAGACCTACACCAGCAGTTTGCTCACATGATGAACCTGAGGATGTGTGTGCAGGTGAGTGTGTGAGAGAGGGAAGAGAGGGAAAGGGCAAAGCCATTCTGGTGCTTAGCAGGAGGGCCTGGCCTGGTCTTTTCTAGGAGTTGAGGAGGTGGCTTGGATGGAACTCTCTTCTACCTTGATTGGAGGGAGCTGGCTGGAGTGTCCAGAGGCCCCTCTAGCTCCCTGTTAGCATGTAGAAGGGAAGAATTCCTGTGCATGCTGGGGCCACAGCTTGAGAAGGTTGAAGGGACCACAATGTCATGCTCTTGACTGGGGGCGAAGCCTCAGCTTCTTGGTCACCCCAAGGGGTCATGCTAAATTCTTTGGGGGCAGCCTCTGGATAGAGTCCAGGGAGGGTGCTGGAGTATGTATGTGCATGTATGTGAGTGAGAGAAAGAGTGTACCTGTGGGTGCAGCAGCACCTTCTTTTAAAGAGGCTAAACACAGATTGCTCCTGAGGGAGGTCCCAGCGCTCACCAGTCTGTCTCCCCCTTTCCATTGCACAGGGAGAGGGTCGCTGCTGGGTGGGGGATGGGTCAGAGCTGGAGGGGGGAGCAGGAAGCTTTGGTGAGCTGGATCTGGCGTGGGGCACCCCCTCTTCTTCACCACCAGTCAAGCGTTACCATGCTGGTCCAGGTGTGATAGAACTTTGCCATTCACGTGGCTCCTTCCTGGCACTTGTGGGTCTACCTGTCTGATTCTGGGAAAGAGAGGAAAGAAGGAGGTTGCCATATCCTTGGTGAGCTTTGGAGTTGCTTTAAAATGTGGGGAATGTGGGGTTTGCCTGTAGTCTGGGTCCCCAGGGCACCTGTTCTTGGGACTTGGGGCCCTGTCTGTCCTTCTGCCTGTAGAGTGTGGCCCCAAGGCCAGTGAAAGCTTAGGTCCTGGGTCAGTCAAAGGAATGGAGCTGGGTGCTATGTTGGGTCCTAAGCTGGAGGGTCTTGTCTTGGGAGTAGTTTGAGATGGAGAATGACCCTGGGGGGTCCCAGGCCAGGCCTGAGAATGGTTCTGTAGCTGGAACTCAGCATGCTTCTTGGCCGGTGTGGTTTGTGGGAAGCTGGAGCACAGAGAGCTGGTTTTCTCTGGGTCTGTAACATAGGCTTGGGAGAGCAGGGCCTGCTCTCCTTGGAGCCAGCCTGCACCTCCCCTTGGTAAAGGGCTGGGGAGATATGGAAGAGGCCCACTCCAGAACTCTGGCTGCTGGGAAACCACTGAGTGCTCCCCTCTCAGAACACTTCCCCTCTACTTCCTCCTCGTCTGTTCCTCTCCGCAGGAGGGAGGTGCTGGGAGCAGGCCTGGCTCACATTCAAGCTGTTGATTGGCCAAAGCCCCCCCCCCCCGCCCCCGCCATCCCACCCAGGCCTCTGATTTTCTGGGGCCTCTGAGCCAGTAAGACACAGTGGGGGGTTGTTGCCCTGCTCCCTAGAGGGGACTTAGCCAGTTTTGTCCCCCAGCCCCACCCCATGTGGGGTGGCGTGTTTGGGGCGTGTCCACCAACAGTGCTGTCAGCTCTGTTAGTCAGCAAGTGGTGAATCCAGGGCAGGAGAGGGCTGGTTGTCCAGCTTGCTCTCTCGCCTGGGGGCTGCAGATGCTCAGGAGGGCCCGGCCCAGCCCTGTAGACGGGGAACCGGCATGGTGGGGAACTGGAATGGTAGAGAGGGGTCTCTGGATCAGGAAAGGGCCCTCTTCCCTTCCCCTGTTCTCAGCCAGCTCCTGAGCAGGCATCACGTCCCTGCTGGGCTTTTAGCAGAGATGCTGAACCGATGAGGTGAAGGTTGTCTGAGCCCACTGTTCTGCCGGACCCCGTTAAAGAGCTCAGTTTGTGCTGCTGCTGCTGCTGGTGGGGATGGGGGGGCAGGGGGCATTGCGAGAAATGAGTTCTAGCATGAGAAGGAGCAGAGAGAAAGCAAGTGGGTTTATTGAATGGTCCTTGAAGAAAACAGAGAGGCATTGGGTCCTAGCCTTTGGAGTCAGTAGTCAGGGCCATTCCTCATGTGTGAACTGAAGGTGATGTTCCTCCCCTGCCTGAGATGTGGGTCTTGTAATGATCCAACGGGTGTGAGTGTGAGAAGATACCTAGTGAGCATATGTTGGCACAGTAAGTACAGGGACTCCGGCCAGGTGTCAGGAGCTTCTGTGTGACCCTCAACTAATCACTTTGCCTCTCTGAGCTTCACTGATCTCATCTGTGAAATGAAGGTACTGCCTGCCCTCTAGGAGGTGTTTGGTAAATATTGTTGAAGGCCTTCCGCACAAGCTGTGGTCTGTTGGCACCCCCTCCTTTCTCCCAAGGTGGTCTGTGAAGTCTTTTGTGGACTGGCCTCTGCCCTCCTCATCTGTGACTCTGGTCTCCTTGGCCCTGTTGCTCCTGACCCTTCTTGTTCATCACCTGCCTACCCCCTCAACCTTCAGGTTGCTGGGCCTGCAGCATCCTCTCTAATAGCTCCTGCTCTGCCTTTCCATGGTCCCCTGTTCTTCCCCCAGCCTGGATTGTCATCCCATTACTTGTCCTCCTCGCCCCAGCACTTTCCATTACCCCAGTGCCTTGCTGGATGTGGAGGGGTAGTTGTGGGGTCTCAGGCTGGGCAGGGGTGTCCCTGTGCACTGATTGGGATAGGGGCAGAGGCTGGGTGAGGGTTGGACAGGAGAAGCTGGGGCCCAGGACCATCGGCCCTGCTGAGACACCCCTTGTGTTCTCTCTGCGTAGAGGAGCAGGAGCGGCTTCGCTTGGAGCGGGAGCGGGAGCAGGAGCAGAAGAAGGCCAGTAGCCTGGCTAGGCTGGCACATGCCCTGCCGGTGGAGGAGCCCCGCATCGAGGCACCACCTCTGCCTCTGTCCCCACCGGCACCCCCACCAGCACCCCCACCAGCACTTGCCACCCCCACCCCACTGACTGTCATTCCTATTCCTGTAGTGACCAACTCCCCTCAGCCACTGCCCCCAGCCCCACCACTGCCCCCTGCAGCCCAGCCACTGCCCCTGGCGCCTCGTCAGCCAGCCCTGGTCAGCACCCCTGGACTCAGCATTAAGGAGCCTGCCCCCCTGCCCACAAGGCCGCCGGTGCCCACCCCTGCTCCCCTTCTGCCAGACTCGAAGACTACCGTTCCACCCACTGGCAGCCCCAAGCCTTTGCAGCCCCTACCCACGCCCATCCTGACCATAGCACCACACCCTGGAGTCCAGCCTCACCTGGCCCCCCAGCAACCACCCCCACCCACGCTTGGGACCCTGAAGTTGGCACCAGCTGAAGAAGTCAAATCCAGCGAACAGAAGAAGAGGCCTGGGGGGTGAGTGAGGTGTGGCAGAGTCGGGGCTGGTGGGCTGGAGAGGAGAACCGTCCACCACCTGGGCTGCGTGTGCAAGAGGCATGTCCTGCCTCCCCATCCCAGAAGCGCCTCCTGTATTTGGACACATTCTCACTGTGCCCATCTCTGTCCCGGGAATGAATGGCCGTTGCCCTCTGTTGTTCTCAGGCTTCTGTGTTCTCTGACTCCCTCCAAGGCTGGGGTTTATGGCATTTCCAGGCCTCTGGACCGAGTATTGGAGTATGGGCCTCTGAGTGAAGGCTGGGGTTAACCAGCTGCTTGAGTCCCAGGAGCCCTTGTGTCCTCACCGTCGGACAGGTGGCATGGAGGGTTCCGGGGCTTGTGGATTATGAACATAGATGTACCCTCCAAGGGTGGACGTGACACGGCACAGAGCGAACACCTCCCTTCCATTGCTGCTTTTATAGAGAGAGAATGTTGGAGACAAAAAGTCTGTGGCGTTTGGGGGATGGCGGCGGGGGTCAGGAAGGCCGCCTAATCGGGTCCTCCTCCCTGAGCCTCCTGTCTGTCTGGGTTTCAGGATCGGAACCAGAGAAGTCCACAACAAATTGGAGAAGAACAGGTGTGTGTGCGTGCGTGTGTGACTCTGGGCCCGCCCCGCCCGCTCCTGGGACTCGCCCCGCCCTCGGCCCCCAGCTCCACTTGGGCCTCCCCCCCCACCCCCCCCACCCCCCCCCCTGCGCTGGCTGATGGGCGGTCGCTCCCTCTCCCCAGGAGGGCCCATCTGAAGGAATGCTTCGAGACCCTGAAGCGCAACATCCCCAACGTGGACGACAAGAAGACGTCGAATCTGAGCGTGCTGCGGACGGCGCTGCGGTACATCCAGGTATGGGAGAGGGAAGCAGGGCTCGGCGGAGAGCGGGCGGTGGCCGCGACGACCGCCTTCCTTCCCTCACCGCTGCCCGCCCCGTTGGCCGGTGCTGGCTCCCCCGCCCGCCTCCACGCGGGCGCTGAGCACATGGCCCAGCTGACGTCAGCGGGGCTCCCTGCCCGGGAGGGGGCAGGCGGAAGAGGGCGCGTGCGCAGGGAGGGCGGCCTCGGCCCTCCCCTCCCCCGCCCGGCCGCTCCGCGGATCCCGGGCGTCGGCGGCGCGGCAGCCGCAGTCTCGGCGTCCCCGGGCCGGGGAGGCGTGCGCTCTCCGCTCGCTCGGTGTAAAACCCGCGTTCCGCGTCAGTGCACCCACGGCCAGAAGGGCGTGGAGCGTCCCGCACCTCCACCCTGCCCGCAGTCCTGGGCGGGAACCCCGATTCGTCGGAACATCTGTCGCTAGTTGGGGGTGGAGGTGCCCCTGGGCGTGGTCTCCGCCACACGGCGGCACGCGGTGAGGCCCCCCACTTGTACCCCAGCACTAAGATCCTTTCAGTGAGCGCATCGAGGTGCCACGACCCGAGTCTCAGGGTTGAACGTGGTGATGGGGGGAATGCAGCAGTCTGGAGGATAAAAAGCCCCAGGGTCACCGAACCTTGAACAATTAGGCTTTCCTTCTGCCTGGGGTTAAGGGAGAAAAAGGCGGGGTCCCTCCTGGCCGCGTATCTCCTCCCTTTGGCGTTGGCTCCTCTCCGCAGTACCAAAGGGGGGCTGCCAGATAAAACAGTTGCCATGACGGCCCGGAGTTTCGGTTTCCCTGGAAACCGGCTGTGGGTTCCGCGTGTTGGGAAGGAGGCTGTGGGGGATGGGGCGGGCGGCCACGCTCGGCTGCCGCGGAGTCGGGGAGCCGTTGGGGACTGGGAGGGACTTAGGGCTCCCTGCCCGCGCGGGGCGAGGGCGGGGTGAGCCTCAGGGTCTCCCTGCCGGGCCACTTGGTAAACTTTGGGGTGCTGGGCGGTGTCATGACCTCTGTGGGAGGGGTCGGCAAAGAAGGTCCCCCCGGGCCAGGAGCTAGCACCGGACGCCACCCCTCCCCCGGCCTCGACTGCGGGGTCACAGCCCTGAGGTAACCGGAGCCTGACTTCCTTGGCGGCGGAGGCGCTGCTTCGCGACTGCTCCCAGCGGTGACTCCCTCCCCTCCTCCGCCCAATTCGCGCTCTTCCGCCCGCCCTCCTGGCGAGGGGGTGGGGCTGGCACGCCGCCTGGCGGCTTCCCGGCAGCCAGGGGGCGGGGCCGGGCTCTTGGATTGGCTGGGCCCGGCAGGGGGCGGGGCGCCCAAGCGCGCGGAGAGAGGGTGAGGCCCGCCGGGAGTGACGCAGCAAAGCCGGGTCCGCGTGGGTGCGCGCGTGCTCCGGGAGGGGCGGGGCCTCGCCTGCGGCCCGAATGGCCCGGGAGGGGTGGTGCCCCGGGTTTCTTAGGGTCCCCGGGAGGCTGTGAAAGGCCAGGTGGCTTATTTCTTGGATGTTTTCGTAGAACTTGAGCTTGGGTATAATTTGCCTTCTATCATAAGGCCTCTTAGTAAGTCCTTGTCTGTATGCTATGACATTTTCTATGAAACTTTCCTATAGGATGATGTCAAATGTGAAAAAATAATAGTACTTTTGTCATAGGGATGGTAGAAGGATTAAATGAGATTGTTCATGCAAGTAATTCTTAGTATTCTAAACATTAGCTTAAGAGGAATTATTATTGAGAAATAGGAAAGATGGAATGGCGAATTCCTCTTTTTATTTTATTATTATTATTATTATTTATTTATTTATTTATTTTAAAGATGACCGGTAAGGGGATCGCAACCCTTGGCTTGGTGTTGTCAGC
This sequence comes from Cynocephalus volans, assembly GCF_027409185.1. Taxonomy (NCBI): domain Eukaryota; kingdom Metazoa; phylum Chordata; class Mammalia; order Dermoptera; family Cynocephalidae; genus Cynocephalus; species Cynocephalus volans. The sequence goes on along the minus strand of NC_084469.1, from coordinate 29,452,360 downwards.
ACCACACTCAGCCAGTGAGCAAACCGGCCATCCCTATATAGGATCTGAACCCGTGGCCTTGGTGTTATCAGCACCGCACTCTACCGAGTGAGCCACGGGCCGGCCCGAATTCCTCTTTTTATATACACACTTGGGGAGGGGAGCCTGTATAACATTCGGATTTGAATAATTTAGAAACAGACTCAGTGGAAGTAGCTCAGTGAAGCTCCTTAGGACCTGGACTTGGACTGAGTAGAAAGCGGGTGGACCCCAGGCTTTCCATAAGGAACACTTGTCCTGGTGTAGGTAGAAGCAGAAGCAGTAAAAAAACTTACAGGACTCTATAAATCCTTCATCATTCATTTATTCACTCAGGTACTAACCAGGCTCTGCGTCTGCTTCTGAGGATATAGTGGAGTGCAAAGAAAAAAGTGTGGGCCTCTATCCTTTTAGGATTGGCCTTGCGGCAGGTTATAAACAAGTAACCATACAAACGACCATGCCTTGGAAGTGTAATAGGGACAAGAATGGCAGGATCTGTTCTGGGGAGGTAGGGAAGTCATTGCTGAGGAAAGAACATTTGAGTTGAGACCTGCAGGCGAAGTTGGGGTGAACTAGGCAAGGTAGAAAGCAGAGAGTCCAGCACAGGCCAAAGTTTCTCCAGCAGGAGGGAGTAGGATGCATTTTTGGAAGTAAAAGATAGGAGGGTTGCCCTGCAGCAATAGGAGCAGCAGGCACTAGACAAGAGTGGAAAATTGGTTCTGGATAGACCGTGGGGCCGTGTAGACTGAGGACTTTGGTTGTATGCTGAGAGCAGGAAGCTGTGGGAAGAGGGTAGCACACAGCTAGATTCTAGAATGGCTTGGAGATAGGAAAGGATTTGAAGAAAGCCACAGTAAAGTGGGTAGAGACAGGAAGAGAAGTAAGCAGGTACCTAACCAGTTATCAGGTAGTCACAGAAAAGACATAGGTTTAAAAGGAGGCATTGTGGACTAAAGTTAGACCCTGGGGAAATTGCAGGGGCCTCTAGGCCTGTGGAGAACTGGCCTAGGTGAGGAGAAATTTGGGCCCCTGACATTCTCTCTCCCTAACCCAGAAGTCTAGCCTCCTTGCAAGTGGGTAGAGTTCAGGATGGCCTCCTCCAGCCTCAAGTAGTCGTGTTCTAGTGAGGGCTGACTCACCATGAGCCTGTTGTTGATGTGGCCTCATCTGATGTCATGTCCCGCCCTGGCCTCTCAGGGGTAGAACCAGGTGAGAAGCCACATAGGTGTGTGCATGTGTGTAGGGGAAGGGGAGGTCTTTTCTATCTTTTTAGCAAAAATGTGGGGAGAAGCAGGTTAAACTCAAAGCTAGGATGACAGAGGGGGACTTTGTATGGCCTGGGATTGGCGACAAGTGTCAAGCACCTTGGTTTCAGGCCAGTACAGAACGCGGCTGTATCTGGGTTGTGTGTCACAGGAATTAATGGTTTGAGGCATCTCTAGCCGGTGTGGTCAGAAATGCAAGGAGTTGGGGCTGCTGGAGGGAGTGTGGGGAAGTTGGGCCTAGTTGGTGGGTAGGGTTGAAGACATTTCCATGTCCGTCCAGGAAAAGCTGCTGCAACACAGCAAAACTGCCCCTAGGGCTTGGAAGTGGGGAAAACTCCAGTCTGGTGGGTTACTGTGATTCTCGGATGGAGGTGGAAATTAACATGCTCACCAAGAAGCAGGGGCAGCACCCGCACAGACCCTTCTCCTGGGGCTGAGTAAGCACGCTGTACATAGCTCTCCCTGCCACTGGTAGGGTCGAGGATATAAATGAACTTTGAAACAGTCCTTGCCTTCACTCACAGTGTGTGATGAGGTGGAAGACAAAACATAACACATAAAATATTTCAGTGGTCATATGAGCCAGTGTCTGATTAACTGAGACCTGACAGTCTCCCCAAAATGCTCAGGTATGTGGTTGCAGACAGGTTCCAGAGAGGAAAGCTAAGACAAGCTGTTGAGGTTGGTGTGTGAAGAGCCTATGGGCTCTGCACTTGGATGTGATTGGCACACCTTGGAAGTTGGGAGCTCAGGAGCAGGTCAAGAAAGGAACTCAAGGGTCAGCAAAGACAGGAATGTCTCCATTGTCTGGTGAACACAGTGGTCAGTACATGCCTAGGTGGGGAGAAGCTACCAACGGGGGTGAGACTTAGAACAGTCGGTTAATAAAGTTTCAGGGTCAGGAGATCACAGGAAAGACTTCTGGTGTGGAAAGGAGCTCAAAAGTGGGACACAAGCTGGCCTTTTGGAGCTGCTAATAAGCTTGGAGAGCCTCATGCGAGGGGGGCAGTGCCACAGTGTGTAAGGCGAGGCGTCAGCGCTGTGTGGGGTAGGGAGCGCCCTCCTGGTGTTCTCAGTGAAGAGGCAGCATCAGCATCATGCGGGGAGGGCTGGCCTGGAACCTTGGAGAAACCTCTCCAGGCATGCTCAGTCAGTCAGTGGGGGATGTTGGAACCCCAAGAGCCATTTCTCATTGATCAGTGCAGCTCAGGAATAAATGTCGGAGAGGGGAGGTACATTCCTGGGCTGGGGGATTGTTCAGCAGCCTAGGGAGTCTGGAGGGCTGTGGGGAGAGTAGTAGGAAGGAGAGGTGGAGAGAGGTATGTAAACAGCGTTGTCGCAGCAGCGCAGGTGGCACCGTGGGGAATAGCCCAGGAAGTGGGAGAGGAGGTGTGGAGCCAGCAGCTGCTGGGGGAGACATAAGCAGGTTATGAATGTGAAATGGGGAGGGCTGGTGTCACAAAGTTTAGTGGGTCATTCTCCAAGGACATTGAAGTTACCAAGGAAACAAGAGAATGGTGAAGTAGCAAGAAGTGCAGGATTGTTTGGACTTCTCTGGGGAGTGGGTTCCCAGGAGGGTAGCTTGTGGCATCCATGACTGAGCAGAACAGTGGTGGGGGCTCCACTGGGTGGGACTGGGAAGTGGGGAGGCTGCGAGGAGGAGGCAAGAGGCTGGGAATCCCCTCAGGACAGAATTGATATGATCAGTGGGGAAGGGCCCCCGTACTTGGGTCAGGGCTGACCGGGATCTGTGCTGTCTTTCCTGGGACGTTGGGCCTCACTGGCCAGAGCCGTGGACCAGGAGGGAGGTGTGGTCCCAACAGCCTGGTCAGGCTGGGCCTCCTGGTTGCTGCAGACTTGACCTGTTGGCTGGCTGATGTGGATAGAAGTTTTGAGATACCGTGGGCCCCGTGGCTGCTGCTCACATGTCCTGCTGTCCCTTGCCCTGTCCCTCAGTCCCTGAAGAGGAAGGAGAAGGAGTACGAGCATGAGATGGAGCGGCTGGCTCGGGAGAAGATTGCCACGCAGCAGCGGCTAGCGGAGCTGAAGCATGAGCTGAGCCAGTGGATGGACATGCTGGAGATTGACCGAGTGCTCCGGCAGACAGGCCAGCCCGAGGACGACCAGGCCTCCACCTCGACAGCCTCTGGTGAGCCCTGGCCCTGCACTGGCCCCCCCATCCTCAACATGCTGCCCTTGAACCTCAAATTCCAGCCTCTCCAGCCAGGCTCTTGCCTGCTAGTAAAGACACCCTCCACCCAGCCCCGTCATATCCCCAACCCTATGAGTACTGCGGCTCCAACCATTTGTTTCCCAAGCACTTCTGATCTGCTCCCTGCCCCATGTTCCCCCACAGAGGGTGAAGACAACATAGATGAGGACATGGAGGAGGACCGGGCGGACCTGGGTCCACCTAAGCTGAGCCATCGTCCCCAGCCGGAGCTGCTAAAGTCCACCCTGCCACCCCCCAACACTGTCCCTGCAGCTTTACCTCCCCACTCACACCCCCACCCCCACCCCCACCCAGTGGCCCTGTCTCCTGCCCACCTCCCTGTGCAGCAGCAGCAGCCACCGCAGAAGACCCCTCTGCCGGCCCCTCCTCCCCCACCGGCAGCCCCTGCCCAGACGCTGGTGCCAGCTCCGGCCCATCTTGTGGCCACGGCTGGGGGCAGCTCCACGGTCATCGCCCACACAGCCACCACCCATGCCTCAGTCATCCAGACTGTGAACCACGTTCTACAGGGGCCGGGTGGCAAGCACATTGCCCACATCGCCCCTTCGGCCCCCAGCCCTGCTGTGCAGCTGGCACCTGCCACACCCCCCATTGGCCACATCACAGTGCACCCTGCCACCCTCAACCATGTGGCCCACCTTGGTTCCCAGCTGCCCTTGTACCCGCAGCCTGTGGCGGTAAGCCAGCCTGTGGCGGTTAGCCACATCGCCCACACCCTCTCTCACCAGCAAGTGAATGGCACAGCTGGGCTGGGGCCCCCAGCCACTGTCATGGCAAAGCCAGCCATGGGGGCTCAGGTGGTGCACCACCCCCAGCTGGTGGGCCAGACAGTACTCAATCCTGTGACAATGGTCACCATGCCCTCCTTCCCGGTCAGCACGCTCAAGCTGGCTTGAGGATGAAGTCACTCAGAGGCCCCCAGTGGGGGCAGGGAAGGGGACCTGTCCCCCACTCTCCTACCCACCAGCTCCACACATTCCAGCTAGGCCCAGGCCTGCCCCACCCACACCCACCCCCAGGCCTCCTAGGGGAAGGGGGTGCAGAGACTCTGAGCCAGGGGTGGGAGGGACTGCCCCAGGCAGTTGGGCACAGGGCAGGGGGTTATCCTGCTGCCTTGGGACTTAGAATGACTGATGAGAGACAGTCTGGTGAACAAGCCACCTGTCCAGCCCGGTGCTGGCCCCAATGCCGTTCCTGCCTCCCCACCCTGTTCCCTGAAATCAGTGTGATGTGGACGTCTTGTTTTCTGACTTCTCCCCTGCCCTGCCCATCTTCCTGTGCTGCTGCTGCTATTGCTGTTCGGTGAGGTGGCTGAGTGCCCAGGCCTCCTCTCCTGAGCCTCAGTGTTCTCTTCCCAGGCCTTTGGAGGGAAACGAGGGAAGCAGAACTGAAGCCACTTAGCCCAGAAATCTGGGGACTGGCGGGGGGGGGGTGGTAGGATGTGAGGGGTCCTGCTCTGAGTACAGGTGACAGATCCTAGGAAGTAGTTGGTCTGGAGTCCTACCCAGACAGGTGGGTGTCCCACAGCCTGAGGCTCACTGACCCAGTTGTTGTCACTGTGATTCATTACAGTAGAAATCATTTATAATGAGTGATTCTGTATCAACAATAAACCAAACCTAAGCTCTGTCCCCTGTCCCCAACCTCTGCTACTGGACTTCTGACTTCAGGAAGGCAGTCTGAGGGTGAGGGTAGGGAAGAAGGGGCTTGGTGTCTGGCCTCCCATCCCTATCCCCAAAAGCCTGGGTCTGGATGGGAGGAGAGCGACTGGACCTCTATCTCCATCCCTGGGCTTGGCTCTTGATTTCCAAAAAGCAGTGAGGAGGGGCCCTGTCTATTGGACACTCCCCTGGTTCCCTGAATTCTGCTCAGTGCTGTGCACTCCCCCAAGGGATAGGTGGGCCTGGCTGTCTGGGTTTGGATGCCTCCTGCAGTTTGGGAGACATGGACCAGAACCTGGCCTTGGTTCCAGGAGCCTAGAAGTCACATTGTTTGAGGCATCAGGAAGTTGAAATCTAGGGGCTTGTATAAAGCCCTAAATCCCTCCCCAAACAGGCTATGGCGACCTGTGGAGAAGGGGGCAGGCAGAGTTGGGGTGTAGTGGCTATGGTGGGGGGCTGCTGCTGCTGCTCCAGCCTCTACTGTCATCTCTGGCCTTGGACCACTTCCCTTTCTCCAGTGGGCAATTTTGAGTCCCTCTCTGGTGAGGGCTGCTGTGCATCACCACCTTCCTCTGAGAAATGGTCCTTAGTTGGATCAAGGACAGGACTGAGCTTGGGGTGGGGAGGAGTAAGGGGGTCCTATGTTAGGGAATGCAGCTTTCCCCCTCTGCCTTGGCAGGCTGGCTTCTCTTTTTATGTGGGTATTTACTACAAGTGGCCTTGTGTCAAATACGCTCAGTTACACACACGCGTGCACACTCAGCTCTCCACCTGGACCTACACTAATGGCCTTTTGGTGTGTGTGGCGGGGGTAGGGAAGTGACTGTCCCTGGGTGTGACCCTTGCCTGATGGGCTGGGGCAGTGGGCTAGGCAGTTGAGGGGGCCTGGGGAGGAGAGTTCAGGGTCTTCTGAGGAGACCAGCGGAGGTCTTGAATAGATTCTCCCTTGAAACGAAGACTCCTTCGATGCCTAGGAACTTCCTTTCAGTTCCTTCCTGGTCTTGGAGACCTCCCTGGGGACTGTTATTCTCATTTTCCTCTCCTGGGGTGGGGAAAGGGATGGCCTGTGGGAGGGAATCCTGTGCCCACCCCAGCGCAGCAGTCCCATCTCACTGGCCTGCCGCCATTCTACAGCTGCAGCCCCCTTCACCAGATACCTTGGCTCTCGGGGGAGCCGGCTTTGCTGTTCCCATTGTGACAGTGAAAAGAGCAGGAACAATAAGAGCAGCTTTGGCGAACCCACCCTCCCCCCAGCCTGTTCCCCTCTCCTTGCATCCTGAGGCCAGTGGCCCCTCGGCCTGCACAGATACCTCATCATCCACCCGCCACCCCTCCCCTCCCTGACCCCCAGCAGTGGGGGCCTCCAAATCTAGTGCCGAATGACTATGTCCAGATTGGTGACGATGGGTGTTGTTGCTGTTGTTTCTGTTGCTGTTTGTGAATGCTGTGATGCTGTGTGCCCAAGTGGGCAGCCACCACCCAGCACTTCCTTGGGCATCTCCCCTCTGAGAGCTGTCAGGACCACATCTTTCCTCACCCAGTGGGACTGCCTGCCCCTTCCCTCCCTAACCCTTCCAGCCTGGGACAAACACACACACACACACACACACATACACATATACATATCTTACCTCTCATGCGTGTTTTACCTTTTGATGTTCAGAGTGGCTCACTGGCTGGGAGTCTTTACCTCGGGGAGGGGGGGAGGTTGGTTCCTTGGGGGGCCAAAGAAGGGCAGGGAATGCCTGGAGGATAATTGAGGGGTCACCATAACCCCTACTGTCTCCAGGAACAGCTCCCCCAATCCCAGGGCCCCATCTCCAAACCCCAAAGAGGTGGCCCTTGTTTACAGTGAGGACTTGGTCACTGTGTCTCCGTTTCCTGAAATATAAACTGTAGCGACCCCAGACTGTAGAGATTTTTATGTGTTTGGATACATCTGCTGTGTGGGAAAAAAAAAAAAAAAAAAAAAAAACCTACAAAAACCCTAATTTTGTACATATTGTATTTTTACTATTGAACTGTATTCTAGTAGCTGTTCATGCTCCAAGACCTTAGGTATTGAAACATGAATAATATCCATGTAATAAGCACTTGCCTGGAATAAAATATAAAACTGAAATAAACCTGCACTGAAACCTGAGATGGCACTGCCAGCCTGCAGCATCTGGGTCATTTTATTGCAAAAGGGGGCAGAGGCCTATAGGGGAAGATAGCCAGGGGGAGCAGCAGGGGCCACCTGTCCTTGCCTTGTTGGTATTTGGTGGACAGAGTCTTAAAGCAACTCTTGAGCTGGTCACTTTTATAAAAAGATTTAGGACCTTCCAGTCTGATCCCGATGCCTCAACAAGCTCTGAAGACTGTAGTTCTGCTGTAGTTATATTGGTCTTATACTTTTTCTTCTTCTTTTTTTTTTTTTTTTGTCATTTTTCGTGACCGGCACTCAGCCAGTGAGTGCACTGGTCAATCCTATATAGGATCCGAACCCGCGGTGGGAGCGTCACCGCGCTCCCAGCGCCGCATTCTACCGAGTGCGCCACGGGCTTGGCCCATACTTTTTCTTCTTTTTAATGCTTTTTCCCCCCTTTTGTCTTCCTTACACTTTTGCAGTGCTTTATACTTCCTCAAACCATTTTTGCAAACGTTATCTTGTTTCATCTTTTAACAGCCCAGTGGAGTAAATAAGCCAAGAACTAGCCCCATCTTGGCAGATAAGGAAACAGGTTTGAGGTGGCTGAGTGACTTGTTAAGGTCACACAGCTAGCCTGGGACCTTGTTGGAGCTACAGTCAGATCTCTTGACTCAGTAGAGTTCTTCCCCTAGCATTTGCCACCCTTGTCTGGGGCCCTGTCCTAGAGTCAGGGATCCATTGGAAAAGGTAGAGGGGAATTGGGAATTACCAAGGATCTGAGTACAGAATGTGAGAAGCCACTTCTGGAGTTGTAGTTATGATAAGTCATCTGGGGAGTTCATAAAGCTGTCCTTTCTAGGAAAGGAACAAGGGAAAGAAGTTGGAGGTCAGGGGGCAAAGAGCCATGATCTCAAGGAGGCCTGGAAGACTCTTCTTATAGCTGCATCTTCTCTCCCCACAGTGTAGGTGAAACCAGCCCTCTGGCAGGCTGTCGCAGAAGTAAGTAGTGGGAAATGAGGGCACAGAGCAGTAAACTGGGTCTAGCTAAGACCAGGCTGATGGAGGCCGCCTAGTCTCATCCTTTCTACTCCCTAACACCACCCATTCGACTCCCAGCCCCAGCAGGGGGAACTGACTCTGCTTCTCTTCGCGGGGCAGGTGGTGGGGAGAGGGGTTTACCCTTGAGGGAGGGTATGGTGGCCACAAATGTCTTGGGGTCCTATTCTCTGAAGAAGGGCCAGTCAAGAAAAGTCAGACCCAGTCCCCGCACCAGTGCGCCAGCCCTTTTCACTTGTGCAATGTGGGCTCCCTCTGCTGGCAGCTCCAGGAAGAGCTGGGTCACTTCCATTAGCACCACTTCAGGAAGAGCTAGGGTTGGGGTTAACCCTTCCTGAGCACCCACTCAGGCACTGAGGACACGGATGTAGACCCTGCTTTAGCAGTGATGACCCAGCACCATCTGAGGGCTGTCACTTTATCTTAAGGGTAGGCAGAAGCTCCTCTCTCTGTCCTCAAAGGACAGTTCCCTCAACTCAGCCAGAGCCTGCAGGAGCGGGCAGGACCTATGGTCAAAGTAATGGAAAACAGGGCCGAGCCCGTGGCGCACTTGGTAGAGTGTTGTGCTGGCAGCATGGCGACGCTCCCGCCGCGGGTTTGGATCCTATATAGGACTGACCGGTGCACTCACTGGCTGAGTGCCGGTCACGAAAAAAAAAAAAAAACGACAAAGTAATGGAAAACAAAAAGCCCAAGTATGAATCCAGTTGCTTCCATTTACCAGCTCTGTAAAGGGGAAGACTGACTTTCCTGGGTGTGAGTTTCCTGAGGGGAGTGTTTATAGAGTCTGCCTTGCTTTTTGCTCTTCCTACCCTCTGCAGACCCATAATTTTGCAGTTCACATGAATTCTCACAGCTAGCTGCATTCGTCATTGATAAACAAGTGATCCGCGGCTAAGAGTCCTACCAGCGACACTCAGACAGGTGTAACCCCAGGAGGAACTCATCAAGACCCATCATTTTGGCTGTGGGATTCCCTCTGGTCCTAGAAGCCCAGCCCAGGGGTCTGGGTGGAATAGGGAGAGGTGGGAGTATGTGAAGGAACTGGGACACTCCCAGGCTAGTTTACCCCAGGTCTTTGGTGAATTTCTTCCACGTGGTCACAGCAGGGGAAATTCTGATTCCTCCAGGAAATAAATCCTGAGGGTGAGGAGTGTTCCCCCGAGGGGCTGATCAAGTTCCCTCACCCAAGAGCTCCCCGTGTCAACTACTTTCTTTGCCTGGGCAGCTCTGGCTAGTCTATATTCTATATTCTGTCCTGACAGCTGCGTACAGCCTGCTAGGGGCATGGGCTGGGCTTTTCAGCTCTGAATGAGTTGACAACAGGCCCTAATGCCCAGAAAGCTAGTGTCCTCTAGAACCAGAAAACATGTTGAGTGACTGGAGTCTTCTAACTGGAGCCATCGATGATGTGACCAGCGGCACTCTGGGGTGAAAGGAGGGCAGAAGAGATGAGGACCTGTTACTACAGTTGGGCCCTTTCCATGACTCAGCAGGGTATGACCCTTTCTCCCAGGTCCCAGTCTGACCCAGGCATCTCAAAGACAGTGCTCAGCGGATGGAAGCCACAGCCAGAGAATCAGGGTCCTACCTCACTGTCTAGAGGTGTGGGAGGCTTCTATAGAACCCCAGTCAAGCTCCAGTTTCTCACTGTAGGAGGGCAGGCAGGCTGGAGAAGCCACTGGTCAGTCTGAGATGGGACCATCACTCTGGGGTGAGGTCCCTCCAAGGGCACACTCTGAGTACTTGAGGTTCAACTTCATTGTCTTTTTGCCATCCTTGGCTTCTGGGGCTGGCCCTCTTTACCACTTGATTGTGGAGCTTCAAGAATTCCCCAACACACAGTCCAGTGCCAGGTCCACAAGCAGCCCCCGGAGCCTCAAGCGTTGCCAAATGCTGTTTATTGGTCTGTTACACTGAAGAGTATAGTTTCTGAGCCAAAAAACATACACACTCTGCTCCTCACAAAATCAGTCACTAAGGCAGGCACACAACAGCCACCCGTGCTTGGTAGAGGCCAAGGACTCAGACAGGAGCGGGCAGTGGGGTGGGCTGGCCCCCACACAGGCCGTGCAGTGCTCAGGGTACGGTGGGCTAGGAAGGCTGTGCTGGGCACAGAGGGTTGCTGGGCCCTTTCCCATGTGTCTCAAACACAGAAGTCTGCCAGACCCTGGGACTGCTGGACAGGCCCCAGCCCAGGCGTGGCCTCCAGGTTCTAGGGCAAGCCCTAGCCTGCATGTGCTGGCGTAGAGGGGGAGGTGGGGATGACAGCGAGCAGCACACCTAGGCCTGGGGTCAGGGGCTGCATCCTTCCTGGCACCCTGTGAATGCAGCTCTCCTCCAAGTAGGTTCTGGGTCCCTTGGCCTCTTGGCATCCCAAGAAGCACATGGAAGACAGAGCTAGCCTTGCTTCTCACCAGGGACAAACAAGGAAGACCCAGGCACTTTTGCCTCCCTCAGCCCCAGGGACTCTGCAGATGCCTGGGACAGGCAATGAGCTGCCCTGAAGCTCTGAGGCCTGTTGCTAAGGAGGCTGTGACAGGATGGCCTCCCTACAGGATCACCCCGCGACTCTTCTCAACAAGAAGTGCTCCCACCACATTCCAGATCATCAAATTGGCAAGAGCATCATCTGTACAGTTTTCAGGGATGTATCCGTGCATAAAGCCAGGGCAGGGTATCGAGAATGAGACTGTGCAGTTACACATGAGTGCACGGTACAGGGTTGGGAGTGCGTGGGGGTCACCTCAGGTTGCCAAAGGCAGTGGCAGTGCTGTTTAGGTGGGCTGCTCCTACCCAGGGCCCAGATCTTCTGACTGCCCCCCAGAATCTCAGGGGAGGGCCTGGAAGGCAGCTCAGGTTTCCTGCACCCAGGACACATGCCCGAAGGAGCAGCTGTTCTGGCTGCCCCAACTGGGGCTGGTGTGCACACATGCACTGGGCCTGCAAGGGGACTCTCAAAAGAGACAACAGCATAGATCCCCTTGCCCTACGCAAGCCTCACTAGGTAGGGCCCAGGCCACTATAACTCCTGCTGACCTTACAGGGCCCCAGGTTCACTTGAGATGCAATGGGGAACAGTCCAGGCTGAGGCTGAAGGTAGCAGTGGGGCTATTTCCACTGGTTTGAGGGGAGCAGAGGAGATGTCCCCCAAGGCAGCTGCTCTCTGAGGCCTACCCCTCCCATCCCAGCCCTGATTTGAGGGCACCCTGGCCTCCGACGTGCCCTGCAGGGCCAGCACTGTCCAGAGTCGCCTCCCAGGCTCATAATCACTTTGTTAGGAACACAGTTGGGCAGCCAGGGTCAGCAGGGTCTTGGGACAGTCTGGGCTGTGATGCCGCTGCACGTCTCTCTGCTGGAGCCCAGGGTCCTGGTGCCCAGGCTCTGTGCGGCTGCTGTCTCCAGCCACAGACCTCACTTGTTCTCTATGAGCATCTGCACCTTGTGGACGAGGTCCCGGGCAATCCGCAGGATCTCCTGGGCATCATGACACTCAGCCCGTTCTGGGGGAAACACAGGTAATTGTAGTGAGGCCCAGAGAGGGGGCAGTAGGCTGGGAGGAACACTGTAGCTGACTACTCTGCTCTCCGTTTCTACCTGCTGGATTCCTGACATCCTGTCCATGGGAAAGGGACCCCGGTAATTACTGAGAACCCTCCAACTCTGACCCAGCCAGGAGTGGAGGCCCCTGTGCCCCTGCTGGAGGCAACCAGGATGGCTGGAACAGCTCATACCATTGAAGAACTTGATGATATCAGTGAAGTCCATGTTGTTGTCGCGGATAATCTCTCGGTAGGCCTCCACCAGGGCCAGGGCGATGAACAGGACAAAGTGCTCCGATGAGATGTGCCTGGCCGCCCAGATCACCTCCCACACAGCAAACACATCCTCGTACAGCAGCTCTGGGGACAGTAAGGGGCTGGCACTCACCAGTCCCAGCCACATGGCTGTGGCTAAGACTGGGCCTGGCTACCTACAGGCCTCTGAAGGTTGTGAGTCAGTCCTCCAGGGGCCAAAGTCCTGGGACAGTCCCCATTAAACAAAGCCTGATGTAGGAGTGGGGGTTCCATACCCCACACCAAGACCCCCCCTTTCTCTTTGCTAATTTCTGCATGCTGGGCTCCTGCAGACTCCATATCTGCACTGCACTTCCCTTCACCAGAGCAGCACCACTTTTATAAATCCCACATCTTGGTGCTCAGGGAAGATTTCTTTTGAAAAAAGTCTCTAAAACCATTACCTAGCAGGAGGATGGTTGTCAACCTGGTTGCACTCTGGAATCACTGAAGGAGCTTTTAAGAACACATATTCCCAGCAGCCACAGTAAGTTTGGGGCTGGGTGGGGCCCGGCACACTGACAGCTTTTAAAAGCTCTCCAAGTGTTTCTGAAGTGCAGTTAAGGTTGAGAAGCACTGACTGTGGGGAAGAGAGATCTCCCGTTGCCCCTGACTCCAGCCTCACGTTCCCACTTCTCACCTCTCTTAAAATCCAGCAGGAACCAGCGGTAACAGAAGTAGAAGTGGGTGTAGTCTCCATTCTGATGCATCAGTTCAAACAGCTCTGAGTCCAGGATCTTCAGTGGGTGGGGAAAGCGAGATGCTAAACTGATGCTGCCACTCTGGCCACCCTTGCCCTCCATGCCCAGGGCAGCGTGGGCCCCAGACATCCAGGTGGCGCCTCCTTGCTGTGCTATGCCTGCTGCCTTGCATCGGCACTCTCTCCCTCTCAGGTCTCCCTGGGTGGGCGTCCCAGTCTGCTGTCCCCCCATCTTTATGGGCTGTATTCTTTTTGGGGTTATACCATTTTCTGGGTGTTTGATTTAATCATCAATCCCACTACTCACCAGAACTTTCACGAGCACAAGCACTCATACTCCTTCTTGATTTGTAACATTGAAAACAGTTTTTCAAGATGAAAGAAATTAAGATTATATGTAAAGGATATTTGGGGGACATTCTCTGGCCACCCTGTGGATATATAAGCCCAGCACTGCCCGTCATGTGCCCATGGGCAGCTGCAGACCTCACCTGGATGAGGGAGCGCATGTTGGCAAAGTGGGTGTCCATGGCGCCTCCGTTGGGGAAGTTCTGGCTCATTCTCTTCATGAGGTGACTGAAGCAGCTGTAGGCCAGCTGATCTAAGGGAAGACAGGAGTGAAGCCGGCAGGGCAGGAGACCCCAGAGGACAGGCTGGCTTACATTCCCATCCTTCCAGACCTAACCATCTTCTTTTCTTTTCTCCAGCTGACATCAGCTCACTCCCAACACCATTTTGGGAACCCCCACACCCCCATCCCTCACCATTGTCAAGGATGACCAGGAGAGGTGCCAGCAGATCACACATGCCCTGCACATAGCCCACGTCCAGGTGCTCCCACACGTAGCTGAAATGCCGGGGACAGAGTCACTGGGGCTGTGCTCCATCCCTCCCTCCCCTCGGGGATCCCTGGGGAGGTGGCACTACAGCAGCCTGCTACCCAGAAGTCAGCCTCTCTATGAGCCTGAAACACTTCCTGTGTACCCTACACTGGGAGACAGTGGGGAACAACTCCCAGACTCCTGGCCCCAAACCCTTGAGGACTCAGGAAAGGAGACAAGAGGCCATCACAGTCTGGTGTGGGGGGCAGGGGAGGGAAACCAGGCAAGGCTCCTTGAAGAAGTATGGCTGAGACCGAGATCTAAAAGGCCTCTAGGAATGAAGGGGGGCGGGGGGGTGAAGTACACTGCAGGGAAAAGTGTTCCAGACAGAGAGAGTCAAGTGTGATTCAGGAGCAGGCATGAGAAGGGGGGCGCCTTCTGGACCTAACCTTTCAGAGAGCAACCAGCGGCAGCCAGAGTGTGGGGCAAGGTCCCTGCCTCCCACCCTCAGCCCTGTCCCACAATGGCACCTGCACATGATATCTCTGAGCCTCTCGAGATTGGGGGTCGTGAAGTACCAGTAGTTGCGGTCACATCTCTGCACATCCTTGTCTATGCGGTGCAGATTTAAGGCCACAGTGTCCAGTAATTCTATCTGGAAGAGTAGAGGGCCCTCAGGGGTGAGACTGGCCAGACGCTTCCAGGTTGAGGGCAGGAGGTGGTGCCCAAACAAAGAAATGCAGCAAAGCAGGGAACCCAGGGAAGTCAGAGAACAGAATCCTCTGGGGATGCTGAGAGATGGGCTTGGTGCTCCCTTCCAGGCCAGTTAGAGCACCCCCACCTTCCACCCTGCCAGCCCCCCCCAAGCTGTGGGATGCCAGGAGGGAAAGGTGCCTGGAGACTGTGCACATACAGTGTAGGCAGCAGCGCACACAGCTATGAGCTCCTGCCCTGCTTCCAGCTCGCTGGTCCGCGAAGCCTTCTCCTGGCTGGGATCTTGGGGCTCAGAGAAAGCATGGGGTGCAGAGACTGGCCTGTCAGAGCTTTCCTCCCCTCCACCGTCCTCCTCTTCAAAGCCCATGCTCTGCCCCTCATCTAGGCTTGACTGGATGCCCGAGGTCACGGAGTAATTGCGAGAGGATGGCAGTCCTGAGTCTGGAGAGTCAAACTCCACTGACTGCTGCTGCTCTATCACGGCGGTGCCCGGAGTCCCTGCTCCCAGTTCTTGCTCAGGCTTTGGTCTGGAATCTTGAGGGCCCTGAGGCCCTGGGGGCTCCAGATCATCCACAGAGATAAAGACCTGGTGGGAGTGAACAGACAGTAGCTCCCACCTGTACTCCAGGACCCTCCCAAAGCCCCTGCCTCCTCCCTGGATCAGGGGGGAGCTGGGATGGAGAATTCTTTTCATACTCCCTACTCCCACCCAGTCTCAACGCTGCCACCCCTGGGTGCCAAGCCAGGCAGAGAGAAATAAGGTTCTGGGCAAACATGAAGACACCATCTTCAGCCCTACCCAATTCCTGCTCATGTGAAGCACTCCAGGGCTTCCCATGGCTGCTGGAGGGAAGAAGGGGAACCAGAGGCCTGGACACTTGGTGGCCAGTTTGAGCTGTCTCATTCTACACATGGTAAAGTTACAAGACCAGGACAGGTTCCTTAGCGTCTTGGTAGGACTGCTGGGGCACCCTGCAGGGAGGGCAGGCTAAAGGTTTTAGGAAAAACAAGTTTTTCCTTATTTTCATTATTGAATGTTCAGCAGGACAAGACAGGAAACTTCTGTAGCAAGTATCTCATCAGTTATATTAGCCTTCAGACAAGCTGAGGAGGGGCAAGTAGTAAAAGGAAACATATTCTACTGATTGGAAACAGTCTATTGTCACGGACAAGTCACAGGGAAAATAAGAGACATACACAGACTGTTTTTGTTTTTTCTTTTTCTGTTTGGACTATGTAGGGAAAAGGATGCTAAAAAAGTTGTTTTCACTTTGAGCAAGAAGCATGAAGTGTGGAAAAGCACAGTTCTGAGGCAATTAAGAGTCTCAGAGTACTGCCAGCAAGGAAGGCACAGCTGTCTGCTAGCACAGCAGCTGGGACACCAGTACAGACTAAGGTTTTTACAAAACGCAAAGCCAGAGAGGAGAATACATTCATGAATTACAGGTTAAGAATGAAGCACGTGGAAAAGGACAGTATGCCTTGTTCTATTTCTTCAAGTCTTGTTCCAACTTACATTTTCTGTTAATATTAGTAAAGATTTGTAAAATAACAAGAATATACATCATTCAAAGAGTCAATTTTAAAGAAAAAACATAAACTGGGAGGAGAGGGGATCTTGCCAATACACACCAATAGGACTGATCTAAGTACTCCCCTGCTCTCTGGCCAACAGCTCTCAGTGAAGCCTCTACAATCAGAGTATATGAAAGTGAAGAGGAGAAACTGAGATACAGAAATGGGAAGTTCTTGTCCAGACACTCATCTTGGCAGCAGTGGATCCAGGACTAGAACCCAGGGCTGCCTGTTCTTAGCCTTGAGGTCTCTCTACAAAGAGGGTGGGCTTCCCTTAATCCCAGTAAATCCATCTTTCCCTGCCTGTTAAAACAGAACACAATGCACTATCTCATTTTATTCCTACATCCAGAGAAGTAGGCAGCAGAGGGACAGTTATCCACTTTCCAGTTGAAGAAAATGAGACACCTTTCTTCCAGGCTGTACTGCCAGTATTAGAGGTTGGGCTGGGGCTGAGGACTCCTGTGTGTAAAATGTTAGTGGTCCCCCTGGCCCCCCAACCCCCGAGGCCCCGTCTGGCTCACATCATTGCTGATGGTGGAATCTCGGTGGATGAGGCGCTGCACGTGGCTGTCAATGCTGCTGCCCGAGGAAAACTTGGTGAGCGTGGCTGGGTGAGCCTCACGCTCCCGCTGCCTCACCGCCACCTCGCAGGCCTTCCATTCTGCCAACACCTGCTGATACCGTGCTGCCACCACTGCGTCCACCTGTACTCAGACCACACCATGGCCATGGGGGAGGGGTGCACCAGGCCCCCCTCTTCAGGGTCTGGGCAGGCACTAGACCTTTGGCCCTGAGTTTCAGAGGCTGGGATGGCTGGACACGAGATAGGGCCTCGGGGGAAGGACAGTGGAGCCACTCTGCTAACATCTTCCTCTGTCATGTTTCTTTCCTGGGAAGGGGCTGACGCTTTCAAGGCCCCCTTCCTCCCTTGGCCCAGCTCCCAGTCTCCATATTCCCATGGGAATAGGCTCCTCTTACCTGCTCCATCTCCTTTTTGCTCATGCCAAACTTGTAGTGGCCAAGCAGAAAGGGCCAGACGTCCTTGCGGATCTCATGCTCCACGCCTCCATAGTAAACTTGCCGCAGCAGCTCCAGTTCCTTGTAGTTCTGAGGGACCCAGGGAGTAAAGACTGTGCATCCCCCCGGTCTCTGTGGCCCAGTTGGGTGAGCCCCATGGGGCTGGGGAGGGGGCTTTAGTCACTGCTGAAGCCCAGAAAAACACTGCTTTGGGGCAGCCGTGTCCTCCTGTGTCCCAGATTACAGTGGGATAAGATCTAGTTCTACCCTCCTACCTTACAGAGCAGGAAATGGTGCCCAGAGACATGCAAAGGTTTGCTAGTGGTCATAGGGCAATGTGGAAGCAGAACGGATTCCCAGTCCAGTCCCCTTCCCATGTGAACCCACAGACCCAGCTGTATGAGATTCTACCATGACCTGGGTCACTCCATGGCCATCAGTGCTGGCCTGTCAACCCCATCCCTCCCCATACTTTGCCCTGAGTGCCCATTTGGTCTATGAAGGCTCATCCCAGACCAGACTGCTTTTCACTCACTGCTGCCCACCCCATGCCCTCAAACCGGTCTCTGGTCCTGGAAGCCCAGACCTGGTACCTTTTTGTCCTTCTGATACTTGCTCCACACATCTTTGGTGAGGCCTCCTGAGGCCCCCAGGGGCCGGTCGGGTGGAATAATGTTGTGATGCACCAGCGCTGACAGGTGGGTCCGCACCGTTGACAGATGGCGGCAGTATGCCAGCCCTGCCAGTGGGCAGCCAGGAGGCAGTGACTGGGGTGCCTTCCCCACCCCACAGCCCCTCACAGCCCCACCTTCCCCACACACTCACAGCCATAGAAGGCCCGGGACACAATCTGCCTCTTCATGCTCTCGCACAATAGTCTGAGTGGCAACCTATGGAAACAACCTGGCTTAGAGGGGAGGGGGCTGAGGCCCCTTGGTGGGAGGAGGACAAGAAGGAAGGACATTTCGGCTGGGGACAGGTAAGGTGCTCGGGATGGTGCGGGGAGCAGGATCCATAGCCAAGCAGCACATCAGTGGGCTCTGTCCCTGCTGGCCACCCTGGATAGAGCTGCTGGGGGCCCAGCCTGGCTCCCAACAACCAGGGACTTTGGGCAACTAACACTTCAATGTATCTTGGTTTCCTCATGTGAAAATGGAGAGAACCACCTCAGGGTCATTAGGAGAAACAGGTGAGAAATGAAGTAACAGGTAAGAGAGCACAAAGCAAATGGTCTTCACACAAAGGCCATTCACACATTCATTCCTGGCACATGGCAGATACCCAGGTATCTGTGGAGTATCCTCACTACAGCCTGACAGCAGGATCAATGTCTACATTGGGAAGGGGAGATCACAAGTATTGAGCACCTGCTATGTGCCAGGCACAACCCTGGGCATTCACATAGGTTATATCTCCTTTAGTCCTCACAAGTGCCTAGGGAGCAGCTGGTCTTATCCCCATTTAACAGATGAGGGACCTGAGGTTCAGAAACATAGATGCTCATAGAGACTCAGTAACTTGCCAAAGTCACGTAGGTAGCAGAAGTGAAATTTGAACCTGGATCTGTCCAACTCCAAAGGCCACCCTGTCATGCAAGTGACACAGCTGCAAAGGCAGATGGACACACACACATGAATGGACATACTAACAGGAGGCTGGTGTTCTGGTCCTGCCCACTTACCGGTCAGGGACGCAGGTGCAATGGCTGGGGATGGTATATGGGGAGCTGCTGGAGGAGCAGGAGAGGCAGGAGGAGCCCTGGCTATACAAGGGCTCCAGGTGCCAGGCTGGCAGGCTGGGCCCAAAGCCCTGCATCTCGATCATATCGCCAGCATCTGAGGGCAGGAAGGGGGCCATGGTCAGGGCCTGGCAGGCCTCCTCCCCCAAGCACCCTGCAGCATGCCCACCTCTGTGCCCAGAGCTGCAGCATGAAGTCATCCATTGGTAGAAAACTGCAGCGGTGGTGCCTGCCTGATTCAGAGACCAGAGATGGAAATGGTGGGAGAGAGGGAGACTGCCTGACACTTCCCACCTCCACCAAGCCTGGAGGGGTCGGCAAGGTGTCTTTCTGTGCATGACAAAATACTTGGACTGAATCGTGGGTGACTGTCTATCTCTATCTTGCTACTAGCAAACACTTGCTTTTCTAGAGGGAGGGAAAAGAAAGAGAAAGAACAACAAAGGCCTGAGCTCCCTAAAATGCCACCAGCTAGCTTGACCTTCACGGACTCAGCTTGGTTCTCTTGGGCAAAGTCTGAGATGCTCAGGAAGGTGCTTAGAATGCTTCAAACTCTGAGCCCTCCTCTCTAGAGGAGTCTTCACTGATCAAAGCCCCTGAGGGACCCACCTGTCCCGCAGGCCTCATGCTTCTAAAGGGTTCTACATCTGGTGGCCAGTGGCTAAGGAGGAACAGTCCTTCCTGCCCAGGCCAGGTACCCCTGCTGCCAGTTCCCTGGGCACTTTCTGAATTCCCCCCCATCCTCACCTAGTCTGACTGTACTCAGCATGGTGGCCTCCTGGAAATACACAGGCGAACTGGAGGCAGGCAAAATTCCCAGGGCTGCCAGGCCATTGTGGAGATGGGGGTGATGGCTGGGCACACAGGTCCACCATCCAATATGCCAATCATGGAAGAACGTGTCCAGGTGCAGCCTCAGAAGATGGCTCCTTGGACATGTCTACACCACTAGCAAATGGAGCCTTCTCACCCAGTCCAGCTGGTCTGAATCAGAACTCAAGACCCTTGAGAGTTTCCAAGGCCCAAGTGGGGTGCACAGCAGTGCTCCAGTGAGCCACAAAGATGAAGAAAAGTCAGAGCAGGAAGTGAAAGGACTAGGAGGTGATGCCAGGAGGGAGGGAGAGAGCAGAGAAGATCAAGGAGAGAGAGAGCCGAGTGTGCTGAGCAGACTTCTTTCAGCAGTAGTTTTCTCGGCGAAATCTAGCATGGTGCTGGCTCAGCCTGGGCCTTGGCCTACCATGGTCTGGAGCAGGTGTAGGCTTTTGTGGAGCCAGACTCCAGTTTTGGGTGTGCTTTCGTGGGGAGGGCTGAGCTGAGCCCCCTCTAGTCTTTTCCCTGCCTTGGCCCCGGGGCTCTTTTCCCAGACCCAAGGCTGGGAGTTTTGTAGCTATCTGGCCCTTCAGCTCCACCAGGAGGCAAATTAAGGGAACATACTTGGTGAGGAGGGGCTGCGGCTCTGGGAGAGAGGGGTTGCAAGCCATGCCCGGGACTCTGGGAAGAGAGAGGGAGGGGACGAGTGCAGGTGGGGTGTGGCAGAAGCCCAGCTCATGCCCCTGCAGCAGGTAGGAGAGAGGCCAGTCCTGGGAGAAGCTGGGGTGGGAGTAGGCCCAGCTGGGCAGGCAGCAGGCAGGGAGGGTGACAGGTGCAGAGGGCGGAGGGTGGGCACAAAGGGAAATAAGCTCATGCCCAGAAAGCAGGGCCCAACCAAGGCAAGTCTCCTGGGTCAATGCTCTTCACCTTAATTCTCCAGGAAGGAGCTGAACCAGCCAGCATTGAACACTGCATCTCTGAATTAACCCAGTGCAGACAGCTGAAGCTCTGGCGTGACTGGGTGAGGGGTAGCAGGCTGGATGGGAGGATTTGCTGGATTAGCTTTGACTCTGACTCTCTCTCCTCTGAGCATGAGGAAAGTGTAAAGCAAAACAAATCAGGGTGGGTGAACCCCACAGCCCCTAAGACTCCGAGTGAAAGGTGCCTGGCCTGGAGCAGAATTAGAGTGAATAGCATCTCTGCTCTGTAAGGGAGGCAGCAGGAAAAGGAGGGGAGAGGAGAAGGGAGGGAGAGGAGATTTGGATACCCCACCACTTGATTCACATGCACAAGTCAAGCATGTTGCAGGCCTGAAAAGCAACAACTAGCAGAACAGACTCAACAGTGTTGTCATTATGGACTGGAGTGAGGTGGGGGGCTCGCATCCACCATCCTATGTCCCCAATCACCTGCTGATTCTGCTGTCATGCCTCCTGCCCTTTCCCAAGTACTGGGGGCCCATGGGCTGCATACTGTGTTGGTCTAGCCCCTGAGTTCTCCAAGAGGATGCCCAGACAAGCCCGGAGGCCTCTGGATCCCATGGGCCTGGAAGTTTCTCCGACCCCAGAAGATTTAGCCCTAAGAGTAGTCAGGGGTCGGCTTTCTATTGCCAAGTAGCCAAGACCAGAGTTCTGCTAGGATCCTCCAGCCTGACTAAAAGTTCATAGGGTAAGAAGGGGCTCCTTACCCCTCGCCCCCAGCTCAACCTTCCCACACTGCTCAAAATCAGTTAACCTGTAAATAAACATCAGCCCCAAGTCCAGGCTTTCAAGGAACCAGATGACAGGTTTGTGTGCAGGCAATAAGCATCAGCAGGAGGATGTTCCCACCTAGGCCTGGGCTACAGCCCGCTACTGGAAGGGCTGGGAGGGAGGGTAGGCAGGAGAGCAGGCATGTGGCAGTGAGAGGGACAGCTGGTGGGGTTGTGCTGAGTGTGTGCTGGCTGTGTTCTAAGTGGCGGACCTGGCTGCCCAGCAATGGGGAGACTCAGTACCACTGGCTGAGTGACCGGGCTGTGGAACTGGGCTCCTTGGCAGAACTTTAAGGAAGTATAAAGTTACATATTCTTAGACACCCTCTGCAGGGGCAGGAAAAGGAAAGAAACAATTAATTCTGTGGCATGGAAATGGGTGGGGATGGAGAAGTTGGCCTAACCTAAAAAGAGAGCTGGCCTTAGCCTCCTCATAACCAACCTGAGCACCCTTGCTAGCCCACACAGGTCGCCTGGCTAACTGGTCTCCAAAAATAGTGGGGTTTCCTCTCTACCAACCCAACTCTGTGCTAAGAAAGATGGGTGGTAGACAGAGGAGCACTCAGAGGCTGTGGGCACTGTGCTGTGTCATTCCAATGAGGGGGCCTCTGCAGTCATGGATTCTTAGGTCCGTGAGTACAGGAGCACACTTGTCTTGTATCCTTGGCATAGCACCTGGCACAGATGAAGAGACTGAACTTCATGATAGTGAGACACTCACTTAAAACCATATAATGAAGCAGGGGTGTATCAGGGGCAGGAATTTATGTGGCCATACCCTGAGCCTGTGTCACTTTCTGGATACCATGCTGGAGATATTTCTAGATTTCATGCTAAAGTACCAGGCCATGCCTGCTGGAGCCCTCAGGCCTGCTGGAAAAACAGCCCTGGGGTTTCTTCCCATGGTGGCCCTCAACCCCTCACCTGACCCATAGGAACTACTGTCCACATGATCTGTCCAGCCCCTACTCCTACCCAAGGAAGGGCCTGGCACATCTGTCCTGTTTTCCTTAAGTCAGGAGTCAGAAGCACAAGATCCAGAGGCTGGTCTTTGCAAAGAGCAGGAGAGAAAGAAAGATACCATTGTATGGCATTTGCGTGCATGACCCCCAGGAGAAGGAATGGGCTCAGAGAGCCATTCAAGGTCCCCAAGAGGCATTCAGAAAAATCAGACCTTTCCATCAGTGGATCCTCTTCCCTCTCAGGCATGAAGCCCTTCCTTACAGCCCAGAGACACTCTGTACGGTCCCCTCTTCCTGCCAGCACCTGTCTGGCCTCCTTCCATCCTCCCTGATCTGCCTCCTGATGGAAGGGAACTGCCCTAGGTGCAAGTCCCTTAATGCCAACACTGCCGTTTGAGCCCCTGTGGTGGGTGGCAGGTAGGCCCAGGGGGGTGGGGTAGGGGATGGGGTGGGGGATGAGGTG
Source organism: Cynocephalus volans (assembly GCF_027409185.1). Lineage (NCBI taxonomy): Eukaryota > Metazoa > Chordata > Mammalia > Dermoptera > Cynocephalidae > Cynocephalus > Cynocephalus volans. The sequence continues at coordinate 29,429,604 of NC_084469.1, read as the reverse complement.
GGTCAGGGAGAAGGGGAGGGATAAAAACCTTTCATCGGATTGGGAGCTGTGAGGTTCCGCGAGCAGATCATTGAGAGCATCGTGTGTAGTTTATCTTCCTCTTCCTCATCATCGTCCACCGAGGCCGCGCGGCTGGCCGCTAGGTGGTGGTAGTTAATAGTGACTGCTCAAAGAGAATAGCGAGAGAGGCAGAGGCATGAGGACCCTAGACCCTGGAAAGGAGGGACTCTCTCCTTAAGGTGAGTGGGATGGAGGCTGTGAGCATCTTGAACCTGCAGGGCATAGAAGAGGAGAAGGCAGGGGACTTGAAAGCTCTTTTGATGATTTACTTGGGAGAGTATGGAAGAAGGTAAGGTCTGGGAGGTAGCTATAGAACCCCTCTCTCTGGAAGAGGCCCTCTGTAGGAAGAGCAGAAGAGAGAGAACTGAGGGCAGATGTGAAAGACAGGGACTGTTTGGGACAGACTGGCAGCTCAGGAGCTCTCCAGCCCTGCCAAGGCGGGGCACGACTGTTGGCAGACGGGTGTTGATCACTCTTCACCTCCCGTCATGGTGAGGCTGGACCAAATCTGAAGATTACTCTAAATCCCTCTTCTCAGATAGTAAATTCAACCTTCTCCTTCAAGGGTTTTCCCATAGCTGTCCTCAAGGAGCCTGAGTCACTCAGCTGAGTTCTAGCTTCTTGGCACCCTGGCTCGTCCTCCAGGGAAATGATCCTTGAAATGAAGTGACCAGGATTGGGATATGCCAAGGATTGAAGAGGGGAAGTAGAGACTGAATAATCTAAACTGAGCAACAGTCTGAGACTAGAAGTTGGGTTTGCAAAAGTTCTGGCAAAAGATGTGTCTCCTTGTCAGGTATATTTGGGAGGGGTAATCCCCACATCTTGTACCCTCCTAGCCTGTTGGGACTATTTGTGATGTGGCTATATGTATACAGTCTGGATTATCTGTCCACTAATATAGAGGCAACTTGTTGACAACTATTTGGCACAAGTTAGGAAATTTAGGAAGCAGGTGGTCTGGGCTGTCAAATTCCCTGACAAGAAAAGCAAATCTGGCCCAGAGAAACCTTTGGGTAGCAGCAGCACCCTGATCAGAAAGGGAACTTTGGTGTTGTAGATACATATAGAGAGAACTCCAGGGGGGCAGGACCCATGAGGGTCAAGCCACCTTTAGGAACCCCAACCCCCAAAGTCCTCTGGGCAGCTCCAAGTCCTAGCCTCATCAGATGCAACCCACTACCTCCAGCTGAAGCTCCTCTCATCAGTAGCTGGTTTGAGGAAGGCTCGGGCTCTAGAGGAATCAGTGAACCATTTGTACCACCCAAAAATAAGCGCTGATCCCACACCCAGGCTGCTTGTGGGGGTTGGGGAGCAGGCCAAGGGGAAATGGAGAGATCTCCTCCTTCTATTTTTAGTTTCTCCATGTTTTTTTCTTCTGGGGCAAGGCATAAAAGGATGACTAAGAGAATCTTGTACAGTGACGTCTGGGTCTGCTGAGCCAAGTCTTGGGGTGAAGAGATGGGGACAATAGGTAGAGGAGAGGCAACTTTTCAAAGGGATGATTTGGTGGTGAAAGATTCAGTTGAGAGGCTATGCGATGACCCTCTTGTCTTAACCTGGCCTGGTCAGCGGACCCTGACTGACACCCCTCCTGGGTGACACTGCACTCCCCCACCTCCCTGAGCATCTTTCTCTCTTCCAGGGATGAAGTTTGGACACTCACTGTGCTCGTGCCTGTGCCCGGGGTAGATGATCCTGAACACGTAGTCTGTGGCCCACCCCATGCACTTCTCCTCCACGTCCACGGACCTCATGCTGCTGCGTTTCCGTAGCCTGGGGAACACCTTCCCCTGTGGAGGGGGGCAGGTGGTCAGCCTGTCCAGGGCAGGGTCCCATCCAGCATACCACCCCAAGGCTGTTCCTAAGCACTTCAAGTGGTGAAAGGAAGGGAGGTGGGTGGAGAACCCACCCCACACAACCCTTCACCCAGAGCCTCCCACACCCTCAGGTACCTTCCCCTGCTGGGTCCAGAGTGGGGGCTCTAGCTGTCCTCCAGGCAGCAGCCCATTCTCCAGACAGGACAGAAAGGACAGCAGATGTCCTCCCTGTGGGAAGTGCAGCGGTGGCCTCTGGATGCCGTCCTGGCTCACCAGCACAAGTGTGCCACCACTCTCTGGGGGTTGAACATGGGTAAGTGAGGCTGGGCCACTCTTCGAGACCTCCCTGTTCATCACCATGGCCCCACTGGCCAGGATCCCCAGGTTGGGTAGGAGGAGGACAGTTGGACTGAAGCATGGCCTGGGAGCCTCATTAACAGGGATGGTGGGAGGAGAGGAAGGCCAATGGGCCCCACGCACCGTGCACGACTGGGAGAAAGTAATCTCTCCCTTCCCACCCGTGTGCCCAGGACAAGGCAGGCTTACTTTGTTGGTGGCAGTGAATGCAGACAATCTGACTGAAGGGCACCACCAGGGCATAGTCCCAGTAAACACTGGAAAGGAACCAGATTGGTGTCACTGTGTCCCAAGACTTGCCATACTGCCTTCCTTCCTGCCCCCTACCACCCCTTGAAACTACCCAGAAGATAGGACGACCATAGCTGAGAAATGACCTCAGACGGCCATGTTCCTCTGTGACCCATGTTGTCCTCATGGCATAGAGCCTGTCAGTCTCAGCTGCCGAGAGCTTGGCTCAGGCAAACCTCTTTATGCCCAGGCGTGGCTCAGTCTTAGAGAGTTTGAGAATCACTCCAGGTGGCCTCTCCCTGCAGTTCTTGGCATCTGGATAAGGAGTGAGGCCTGCCTCCTGGAGCAGGCTGGGTCTCTCCACCCCCCTGCCTGAGGTCAAGTGCTCACTCCCTTCCCTGGCTCCTGGGAGCAAGTCCCAAAGCCCCCACCTCTTTTCCAGCTCGGAGTCCCTCAGAGTCCCGTTCATGAGCTGGTTGGGGGTCCACTTCAGAGTTAGGCTCTCTGCAGACTGGTGCAGGGAGAGGTAGCCAGGGACAGCCTCCATGTCCTCTTTCTATAGGGAGGGGACACACCAGAAGATACAAATGATGAGAGGATGGGAGGCTCTCAAGGATGACCCATGGAAAATGAGCTGCAAGTGGGAGGAAGGGTGGCCAGGCTTGGCTGGCCATAGGGTCCTGGGCTGGGAGCAGGGCAGAAACAAGGAAGAACAAGGGCCATAGGGACGATCTGGGCATCTCCTCTCCCTGATTGGCCTAGTGCTATTGGCTCTGTCCTGTCAGCCTCCTGGATGCCAGGTGTGTCCTGGGCTGGCCACACTCAAGCTGGGCATTCACCCTTCCTGCTGGGCATCATGGTTCTCTGTGAGCCAGAGCAGATACCATCCCTGGCTCCCACTAACTCAAGGCTGGGCATGAGTCATATGAAATAGTGAGGTGGGGGTGAGGCCATTCTCCCCCTTCTTTCTGGTCAAACTCCTAAAGAAAGGAAGGACGGTGGCTGGAGGCTTCTGGTTCTGGGACCTTTGGAAGAGAGAGATTGAGGGGAGGGTGGTGGCATTGTTTTCCTACCGGCTGTACCAGCACATTGTTCTTGCCATAGAGCAGCCGCATTCTTGAGTTCTGGTGCAGGGATTCCACATACTCGCGGGCGCAGGCAGCTAACCTGTCCTCTGATGCACTGCCACTTGAGTGCCGCTTCCGGATCTGTGTGGAAAGCCGTGGCTCAGTCCCAGCCTTGGGAAATCAGCCTCAGGGCTTGAGAACCCTTGGGCTTCCATGCTGACCCCAGGGTCCTTCCTGCCCCCAGTTTGCTCTCTGCCAACCTCTGCTCTCCAGCCATAGAGCAGCATGGGCTCCTGGCCTTTATGTCAGTGCTAGTGTGGGGAGAAGGCTCTCTTGGGGTGGCCACTACCTTGGGGCATCTCCGAGGCCTGTCATTTCCTTACCGACAGGCCCATGGGCATAGCATGGATGAACATAAGGGGTGGGGGAGAGACACCTACCCCTAGGGCTGGGCGCTTTGCAGGGGAGTCCTGGCGATTAGGGAGACCTCGGATACGATGCCTTTGGACCAGCTCCTCAGCAGAGGGGTCAGTCCAGTAGTGGTCAGTTGTCTTGAGCTTAGTGTATTCCAAGGCACAGGGTCCCACTGTGGAGACAGGGACAGCCAGCTTAGATGGTGCTCCCTTAGCACCAGACCCTCAGCCCCCACTGGCCCAGCACAGGCCTATATGCTCTCAGGCTCACCTAGAAGAGAGGCCAGGATTGGGCCAAACACAGGGTCTGCCAGTAAAGCCTCCTTCTCGTAGTATTTGCTGCCCAGAGGAGAGAGACAGGGTGACTCCTGGGGTTCCTGGATTCAGTCCAGGGCAGTCAAGCTCACAGGGTAGGGACATCCCCACAAAGACCAGATTCATGTCAGTCACCAAGAAGGAAAGAGTCCATAAGGACTGAGCTTTGGGGGAGCCTGGTGTGACTGATGCCTTTGGGGTGCAAAGGAGAGATGGAGGCATGCCTGGAGGCCGTCATGGACAGTCAAGCATGCTGAGGGGTGGGGCTGATGGATTGTTCAGGAGAGGAGCTGAGGGAGGGGCTGCTGGGAAATGGGGCAGTCACCTGCAGTTTTCCACTAGGTACTGCACAACCCTGTCCAAGACTTTCTCGATGAGCGCTGTGCGTACCCATATGTGTTTCAAGGCCTGCGGACTGAGGGTTGGGGCCCTCCCGCTGGCTGAACCCTGTCTCCGCAGAGCCTCCTGGCTTCCCCCTGAGGGTTTCCTGCAAAGTGGAGAAGGGATTCAGGAATGCAATGGTCCAGGGGTAAACCCCAGATTGATGGCACTAGGAGTGGGGCTTAGTGCCACAGGAAGGGAGCCCAGAGGACTGACTGGGGTAGGGGGTTGAAGGAAGGGGATAGGGCTTTGTGTCTTCAAGGGCCCAACCCCTACCCTCAGGTCCCTCACCTGAGGGCCTGCAAGAAATGGGACCAGGAAGCCAACCTTCAGATGGGTTATCCTGGGAAGTAGCAAATGCCAAGTTGAAAGAGTAGAAGGGAGGGGGGAGAAGGGGTTTGTCCAGGGCTCACCTGCCCTCTGCTTGTTGTTGCAGCTCCTGTACCTTGTGGCAAATCTCCCCAGCCATCGGGCACGTCTTCCCCACCTTGGTGAACAGGGCTGCCATCTTGTCGCTGCGCAGGAAGCCAGCGGCACGGCGTCTCAGCTGATGCAGGAGGCAAGCCTCCACTGCACCTGGGCCACAAAGGAAAACAGCACCTGAGCCTGGGCAAGAGGGGGAAGCAGGGAAAAACACTCTTTTCCATACTAGTGCAGAGGCAGGGGTCAAGGGCAGGGCCTGTCCATGCCAGAACTAGGGGCAGGCCAAGGAGATATATGCTGACCTCCCTCCGCAATTCTCCTTTTTGTCCCTCTGCTCCAGCCCAGGGTGGACCTGCAAGAGCTTTGACATGCCAAACCATCCCTCTCCCTTGCCTGAAACGAACATGCCTCCTGTATGTAGCATCACCCCCAGGGCTATGAGGATCAAAGCTGCCCACTCCAGTTGGCATGAGTGGCTCCACCCATGACCACAAGGGCAAGCAGGGACAGCACCTACAGGATGGGGGATGCAGGGAGCATAGAGCACAGCAGCCCTGCTGGAGAGCATGGTGTTGTGGTTGCTAAGGAACACGACTCAGGAGGAGATGCAATATTGATGAAGCCACTGCAGAGATCAGACCCGACAGCGGCCTCTGGATTATTGATGAGCCCAGCAGCTGAGTGAGAGATTTCTCTCATCCATGCTGGGAAGAGTTCCCTTCATTCATTCATGTTTTTAAGGGCTAGGCTTATTCTCTGTCTGGATCCTGCTTACGGCTGACAGACCCTACAGGAAGGAAAGAAGGTCTTGGTGTGGAAGGGCAGGGAGTTGCTCTGGGAATGTACAGACTCTAAACATATTAGAGGGCATGTGTAGGGAGAGGAGGGGTTTGGCCATTACTGAGACCAAGCTGATTGTCTTACAAGTGAGGAGGGAAAGGCCCAGAGAGGTGAAGGGATTTGATCACAGTCACATAATGGCAGAGCCAGGACTAGGACCCAAGGCCCCAAATCCTGGCCTAAGCCTCATTCGCCAGCTCTAGCTGTGTTTGGGTTGGGGGCACAGGTGGGAGAAGTGACTCCTCTCACATCACAAGTGCTCTTTTCACACAAACTGGGTGTCAGCCAGGACAGGGTCTGAACTTGGTGTGGCCACTCACTGCCATGGGAAACATGGGTAAGTGATTTAATGCTCTGAGCCTCAGTTTTATCATCTGTGAAAAGGGGAAGACTTCCTAGAACTGGTGTGAGATATCACATGAGATGAAGTACATGAAACCCCCTGCACAGGGTCTGGTTCTCAGGAGACCCTGGATCCATGTCTGTTCCTGATTCCTCACCCATTTTGTTCTGACACTGTTCTACACCTAACCTATAAGAGCTGGGTTTCTGCAGGACCTCTCCCTGGCAAGGAGAGGAAGAGGATGCATTAGAGAGAGGATCACAGGTTGCCCCAGAGGTGGGTGGAAATGCCACTCTCTTAGCAACAGGAAAACTGAGGCACCATCAAGTTTATTTTGACTAGTGCTATTAGAACATGAAACTTGGATTTAGGAAATAATTACTGAAAATAGTTTCTCACCTGTTTTTTGCCTTCGTTTTTAGTAACCAACAGGCAGTCAGTCACTACTTTCTTATAAAGGAGTTTTGTTTTCTTGGACTAAAGTCAAGAATGGAGGTAATCCCTGGGGCCAGCCCAGAGGTCCACCTGCTCAATCCCAGGGGAGGGGACACAGGCAGGACCCCTCCCTTTCCTGAGAGCCTCCTGCTGAAGCTCTTCCCTGCTCAGGCCTTGGAAGACTTTATTTTACAAGGCACGTACAGCCTTTCCTTCACAGTGTGTTCATATATCTACACATTTGTGTATGGAGACAGATGTATCTGCATGTATCATGTGTATGTGGAAAATATTTGGCTTAACTTTCCACATACCCCTCTCCATGGTCAGTCCCCCTGGCCCCTAGAGGTCTCGTGTGCCTGGGGTGTACCGGTGAGTGACCCTTTTGTCCTAGTCTCTTGCTCCTGGGGCTGCTGGAGCTACAAGTCCTCACCTTTGGGAAGGTGGTGACTATTTCCTGGGGTTGCACTCCCTGTCCAAAGTGGGGAGAGAAGCAGCACTGAACAGTACCTTAGTGGCAGCAGGTGGCACTAGTCCTATGGGGAATCATGTGCCTCCATGATGTGAATAATTGCTGGGATAATGAGTCATTAGCTTTCCCACCTTCCCCAGGCGTCAGGCTGGGAAACTGGAGAGTGGCCGGCACACTCCCATCCTGCTTGTCCTCACCCACCCTCCCAGCCAGCCTCTGAGCACAGGCATGTTATTCTCTCTCGGTGAGCAGAGGCATTCCTCAGCGATTACTGCAAGTAGTCAATACTGAGAGAAGCCCAAACATCACTCCCAGTCCCCGTGCTCACCACATGGCCCCTAAGTTCCTTCTGTGAAACCCAGGCAAGGTGCCAGGCAATGTCTGGGGAGGAGAAATCCCTCTTATCCCTTGACTTTCCAAGCAAAATAAACAGCCTGTTAGGCCAGGTATTATTGACCCAGTTCCATGGGCTCCTTGGCCAGTGATTTTTCAAACTATACTTGTCCTTCCTTATCCGCACAGGGAATCAGCACAAGATGAAAAATGTAAAAATGTTATTGTGTGCAGCATGTAGGCAAAATAAATTGAGAACCACTATCCTAAGAGGGTTTGTGGATGGGCTTCTTGGGCTCCAAAGCCCCCTGAAAGTGCATGCAACTTGCGTACACATTGTTGGTGTGCTCTAGAATGCTTAGGTGAGTGCTTTTATTTTTTTTCTGGATAGAGGATCCATGGTTTTCAGTTTCTAAAAGAGGGTACCTGACCCCAAAAAGATTAAAAATCCCTGCTCTAAGGCTTTTGAGTTGAGCAGAAACCCAGACATTCCCACTGATCAAAACTCACAGAGATATAAACACACACACACAAACATGTACTCTTCAGTATATGGGGAAAACCACACTCAGAACTGGCTGCAGAGCCATCAACAGCAATGTGCAGCCCTCCTTCTGAACTTGCTCCCCAGGGAAGGTCTGTCACAGACAGATTGGGTAGTAGGAGACTGTCAGTCTCCTTCCCCAGGGAGAAGTCCACATAAAGGCCCATGCTTATTTTCTTCTCCTGCCCAGGGCACCAAGCAGGAAAACTCTAGGGCCTTACTCCTTTTTCTGCCCCAGATCTGCCACCATGACCCCACCCCCCAGGGTGGAAGGCCATGGCAGGAGATGCCCATAGGCTAAAGCACTTGTTAACTAAACCCAACCCCCTGTTAACAGAGCGGTCTAGGCCCTGGGACCCCAGCCGGAAAGGCTTTAGGACTTCCTCTGCCAGTGGGTCCCAGCACCACTTATAGACACTCTGGATGTACCACAACAAGGTGACAGACCTGATATCATTCAGCTCATTTCATATGAGAAAAATGTGTACTAATTAATAAAAACCAGCACTGGTTTGGGTGGAAAGATTTGGGCAAATGAATCAAAACAGAGCAAGAGAGAGATATGATTTAACAAGCATGATTTCCTCACTCCTCACCCTGGTCTTCTGGTGGCCTTTGGAGTTTGGGCCAGATGAGCCCAGGGTACTTTCTCTACTCTTGTCATTCCATCCCATCCCCCCACTGACAGGAAGGCCAGAGAAGAGCACCTGAGTGGACAGGAGCATAACTAAATTTAACTCCAGCACTTTGATGTAGACACCTCCCCTCCTCTGCCCCAAGGTCTGGTGCTATCTTTGCAGGGAAAGACTGGGAACTACAGGCACAGACTAGCCCTGGGACTTGGCCTCACCAGCCTCTTATGTACTGTTAAGTCCATTAAGTTATAGAGCTTAACAAATGCTACTTGGGGATGGAGACCACAAGTGCTAATGAAATCCTACCTCCATCCCCAAACCTTAACACACTGATTTAACTATTCCAAGAGGCCCAATTTAGAGTAGAGAAAGCATTGGGAAGACAGAGACTCGAGGAACTTGAGAAGTTGCTGAATCTGCTCAAACACTGCGGGTGGGAGGGCTGGGTGGTGGCAAATGGAGACAATTTGGCACTATCTATCAACATCACAAATAACTTCTGAGAATCCATCCTCCAGATATAACTGTACCTACAGATATTACTTATAATAGCAAAAGATTGGAAACCATCCACATGTCCATCAACAGGGGACAGGTCAGTACATATGGTATATTCATACAGTAGAATCTTATGTAACTATTAACGAGAATGAAGATGCTCTCTAGGAACTAATAATGGAAAGCACTCCAAAAGCAACATGCACAACAATATGATTGCATGATACCTTTTGATTACAAAAAGAGTGGGGAGAACAAAGTTTATAATCTTTTTTCTTAGTATAAAAAACTCACAACAAACAAAAGTGGTTACCTGTGTGGGAACTGGTAAGTAGAAGGGAAGTGGGTGAATGGGGCAAGGAAAGAAGTAAGTCCTTCCACTGTGTATCTTTTACATAGTTTTGATTTTTTGTACCAGGTAAATATATTATCAGTTCACAATAATTATAATTGAGTTGGTGATCATCGAGCATAGATACCACTAGAGTTCCTATCATGAGATGACGCCAGAGATTCTCTCCAACCTGGGAGGGAATCAAAATTCACAAAACCCAGGGATGGCTGGTCAGTCAGGTCAGTTGGTTAGAGCACAGTGTTATAACACCAAGGTCAAGGGTTTGGATCCCTGTACTGGCCAGTCGCCAACAAAACAAAACAAAACAAAATTCACAAAACCTAGGAAGGCTGGGTCTGTCCACAGCTACCCTCTCTTTCACCAGTTCCCTCAGCAAATAGGGCCTCTCGAATGGCTTGGTTCCCCACCCATAGGAGGATATCTGGGCTCTGCTCAGGGCAGCAGCAGGTGACCTGACCAGGCAGAGATCAGAGAAACAATTCAATGCGTGTCTGAGGAGCTCACAAAAATGAACTAAATCTAGCAGTGGTTGGGAAGGGGTCCTCAATCAGCCCAGGGGGCCTCAGAAGCAAGGCTGGGCCTGGGAGGGCCCCCTATTCTACCTTCGCTCTCACCTGTGTATATATCTATGTCTAAAGCTGTGCCTAGCAGCCAAAGAACCTGGACAAGCCCAGCCCAAGTTTAGCCTAATAACAGTGAGATCCACTGAACTGTCTTCAGAGGACTAGCCCAGTTTGGTTGAGGAACAGTGACAAGGAATCCACAGTACAGCCTGACATGAAGCTGGGTCCAAGCTGCTCAGCCAGGAGGAGTTGGGAATGGGAGGAGAACAGGTGTGGCAAGTGTAGCCTGCTCCCCCACCACTGGCTCAATTTCACCCTTTACTACCAGCTGCCATCTGTGCAATGGGGGAGTTCAGTTGTAGTTGCCATAGACAACCCAAGTGAGGGAAATGTGGGCAGAGCAGGAAGCCACAGGTGGTCCATTTTGGTCCTGGAGCTTTGGAGGACATTACTCAGAGCAGAATTTTCAAAAGCTGAATGCAATGGGGCCACTGGTTCAGGGCTGGGATAGTGGAACCAAGATCGACAGGGGAGGAGCAGCCTCCCTAGAGGTAAAGGAATGAGTGGGACAGGGGTTTCTTTTCAAGGTGGAACTTAGGGGGAAGCAAGTATGCTTTGACTCCAGCTGCCAGTGGAGGAAGTTATTGTTTTGCCTGTAGTAGATGAAGTGCAGGAGCAATGAGGCATCACCAGGCATGGTCTGCCCCTTTCCTCCCCACTTCTCTGGCTGGCTATTTCCACCCAGGGATTTGTAATGGCCACCTCCACTCAGAATGAGCATTTCTTTTTTTCTTTAAAGATGACCGGTAAGAGGATCTTAACCCTTGACTTGGTCTTGTCAGCACCACGCTCTCCCAAGTGAGCCATGGGCCAGCCTTCAGAATGAGCATTTCTATGATAACTACGGTACATCTTCTCTCAGTGTGCACTGATGATACTGGCTGTTTGCTTCAACTTTGGGGGGCATTCACCCTTGCTCAACCCCCCAAAATAAGAAAGCAACATTTCCATCCAGATTCTGATTGGGATAAGAAAGAACTGCCCTGATTTTCTGGAACCAAGGTGAGGGAAATGAAATTCATGCCACACATGTCCAGTTTCCTTGCCTCACTGGGGATGCAGGGCAGGGTCTGCATGCACAGCACTCACGGTGGCTTCTCAGGGAACCAGGGAACCAGGCCAGAGCCAGCCTCTCATAGTGGACAGAGGACTGAGCACACTCACCCAGTTCAGCAAGGGACCCAACTGTCTCCCAGAGCGTCTCTGGACACCATGAGCCTGCTGTTTGATGACCAGAGCTGTGTCTCCACGAGGGCCAACTCCTCTTCAATGCCCCCACTTCTCTAGTCTCCATTCCTGGGTAGACCTCATGGGCAGTCCAATCCCTTGGCAGCACAGACTTTGGAGCCAGACAGATGTGAGTTCAAACACTGGTTTTTCTCCTTACTGTTTGAATTTGGGTAAATCATTAAACCTCTCTGGGCTTCAGCTGCAATTAGGAAAAATAACAGGTCCTCCCTCAATGGGTGCTGGGTGGTGAAAAGCAATGGCATAAGCAAAGGTGCAAAAGGCTTCTTGATCATTGCCCAGCACACCGAAGGTGAGCAATGAGCATTGGTGCCTTTCCTCCCTGCGCTTCCTGCCCATCCCCTGCCTTCCCTCCCACCCTACAATAGTCTGTTTGTGCTCCTCTCTAAGGCCATCCCTTCCATCTGCATGCTGGAGCCAGTCCCATTCACCTTTTCAAGGAAATGTCCCTTCTCTTTCCTACATGTTCCATTTTCCCTATTAGATACTTCCCACTTGACTATAAACATTCTGTAAATTCTCCAACTTAAAAACACACCACCACCACTTTCCTTGGCTCTACATCCCCATTCAGTTATCGCTCCATTTACCTGCTTCGCATTACGTAAAATTTCTCAAGAAAGTTGTCTATACTTGCTATCCTTATCTCTTCCTCTTCCCATTCTCCCCGCCTTTTTTTTTTTTTTTAAACCCATCATTTCATTATGGAAAATTCCAAACATATACAAAACTAAAAAGGTCAGTATAATAAATTCCCATGTACCCACTAGCTGACTTAAACAATTATCAGGTCCAGAGGACCACCTGTAACCATTTTCCTTACCCCTGGATTACTTTGAAGAAAATTTTAGACATCATATATTTTTATCCCTAAATACCTAAGTATGTATCCTTAAAAGATAAGAACTCTTAAAAACATGTACATATACCTTTACTGTACCTATAAAATTAATAATAATTCCTTAATATTACCAAGTTTCCTGATTGAGTTCCTGGAGTTCAAATTTCCCTGACTGTCCTGATGCTCCAAACTCCCAGAAACAAGGATTCCCAGATGGAATCCTGGAGAAGGTTCAAAGAGGTTTTATGAGGAAGGTTGTACAGTTACTTTCATGAATAAAGTGGAACATCAGTGAGCACCTACTGCATACCCACCTCCATGCTACATGCTTCAACTTCTGGGGATAGGCTCAGAGATGAATGACTGGTAACGGACGGTCAGGTCAGACGCTTAGTGACACAGCCAGAATGTGAACTCAGGTCTGTCTGACTCCAAAATCCCAGCTACAGACCACCACCACAAGCTCTCAGCCACGCTCCGAGATAGGGTGAGGGGAACCAGTTCCTCCAGATGTCCTTCCTTCCTATTTGATTATTTCTGGATGGAAGGCAGAAGTCAGCCAGAGAATGAGCTTTTCATTACATGCAGTTGGGAAGATGAAGGAATCCCTTTTACTGAAAATAGATAGGCTGAAGCTGCCTGGAGTGTGAATCTCTGAATGTGCTGAAATACCTTTGGCTGCTATATCCCAGGTGGGACGCAAGCCTTCCATGGCACCTGCTTCTCCCTCAGCTAATTAGCATCTCCTTGCCATTCCCCTGAGTAGCTCACTGCAGGGCAGAACTTCCTGGCTAATGAAAGCTGCTTAGCAACAGGGAGCTGGTTAATAAAGCCTGATGATATTCCCACCTAAACAGACTCCGCCCCCATTTCCCATTACAGCTCATTCTCAGCCTGAAGCAACCCTCAGGTTGACACATGTGCACACAAGACAGTAGGAAACCTGGTGAGGAATGAGGCAGGGCTGGCCCCTCCCCTGATGCCTGGGGGAGGGGTGTAAGGAGCATTTATTGAGTCTGAGAACCTGCTCTGCCAGGCCAGAAGTCCGTCCGTGGGCCTGAGAAACCTGTTCTACTCACCAAAGGTTAAAATCTAACCACAGCACCCAATTGGAATAGAGTAAATAGTGCTCGCTTCGGCAGCACATATACTAAAATTGGAATAGAGTAAATAGAAATACTGTGCTGGCAGACACTCCCAGATCTGAGCCAGAGGGGAGGGCCGGCCCAGAAAAATGGCTTCTCCAAAGCTCATAGGTTGATTCCTAAATTATCTCAGATCCCTCGATGGCAAGAAAACAATTGTGCCCTGTTTAAGCACATGTATTACTATTACAGAAGCAGAGTTCAAAGGTGAAACTTGGAACAATTCTCTGTTTAACCCTGACCTTGAGTGCTCTGCCCACAAGCACAAGTTAAAAACACCTATCCCTCCAAGGGAGGTGGTGGCCAGAGATACCAGCCTATACCTACCTGTAGGTTCATGAAGCCACAGGGAAAACACGAAGTATTAATTTGATTCAACAGTAAGTCTCTACATTAAAATGAAAAAATTCAAAGACCTTACTATAGAGCAAATTGCAAACTCAACATGACATTTTAAGATAAAAAGGGGATATCAAAGATCCCTCTCCCACAGTGGTAGTTTTGAGCCCATTTTCCAAGCCCCAGCCTCCATCAGTGGGGAGGGGGTGGGCAGTCATACAGGTTCTGATCCTCTGGCCTGGGGGTTCAGAGGTGGCCACAGCAGAACAGCACTGCAGCCATGCTTTGCAGTAGGAGGACAGCACATGGAGAAACCCCCTCCCTGCCAACCAGGTTTGCCAGCATAGCTTCCTCACAAGGAAGGCTTCTACTTGCAGGAGCCTGACTGGCTTCTGGACAGACAGGTTTAGGAACAACCATAGTAGACATTCAACAAATGCACCTTTCTCATCAGTCCTGGGAGTCTCACCCCCTCCTTGGATAATAGGAAGGGGGAGGGGGTCTGGTCACAACTTTCCTGGATTAGCATAGGGCCAGGTCTCTTTTTTTTCTTTTTTTGGAGGCTGGTTGGTATGGGGATGTGAACCCTTGACTTTGGGGTTATACCACCGTGCTCTAACCAATTGAGCTAACTGGCTAGCCCTGAGGGCCAGGTCTTGACTCATGGATTCTTCAGATCCATTTCTAAGGCTCTCCAGGAAGTTTCTGTTTCTGATTCAAACGTCTGTATTCTAAGGAAGCTCAGAGAAGCTCGTCTTGCCTAGGCCTGGGCCTCCTCAGTCACCCCCCCAGCCCTCCTCTGCCAGCACGGAGATGAAGGGCCCAGGACCCCAGCACACTGCCTCCCACCTACTCCCCCACCAGCAAAAGTTCTAGGGAATGTGGTCACTCTGCAGTTAATCATCTCTACAGCCTGCTCCTGATCTCTCAGCATGTCCTCCGCACTCCATTTCTTCCAGAACAAAGCTGAATTCTGGACATGGCTAGACAACAGCAAGACTCATATAAGTCTGGATCTACTTCAGACTAAAAATGTGTTTCTGAGTATTTTTGCAGGGGGTGAGGGATACTGCACATCAGAATCTACAAAAGCCAGAGGGGTGGTATTTTCAGTCAACACATATCTAGTCTTCCCTCCCCTCGCCCCAAGAATCCCTGACTATGATTCCATTGTGTGATGCATGGGAATAGACAGCATGTGGGAAAAAAGGCTGATAATCACTGCCTTAAACCAGCCTTATTCTGAGCCCAAATTGGGATTTTTTTTTTTTTTTTCTTTTTTTTTTGTGGCTGGCCAGTACAGGGATTGAATCCTGGACTCTGGTGTTATCAGCATCATGCTCTAACCAACTGAGCTAACCGGCCAGCCCCTGAGCACCCATTTTGACAAAACATAAGGGTTCCTTTTTCTGTGGGTCTCAATGCCTGATGCCAGGCTAGACTTGGCTTGATATCCTGCTCACATTCTCTTCAGTTACTATGTACCTAAGGCAGAGAGAGCAAACTGGCAGAAGCTCGCAGATGCTTTTTGTTCAGCCCACACAATTTTTTAAAAAATGGGCATTAGTTGTCAGCATTGAAAAAGTGGGAAATTTCATATAAAAATCCAGACTTCTGGCTTTTCTTAAAATAAAATAGAGGCCATGTGAAGTCTGGGCCTGCATTTCTGCAGGAGCTCAGTGGTGGTTGCCCCTCTTCACGCAGGGCAAGTACTATCCAGGTCACGTCAGTCCCCACCACTTTCTCACCTCCGGCCAGCTTCCCTTGTGGACATTTTCTTTTTCTTTTTACTTTTTTTAAAAGATGACCAGTAAGGGGATCTTAACCCTTGGCTTGGTGTTGTCAGCATCACACTCAGCCAGTGAGCGAACTGGCCATCCCTATACAGGATCCGAACCCGTGGCCTTGGTGTTATCAGCACCACACTCTCCTGAGTGAGCCACGGGCTGGCCCTCCTTGTGGACATTTTCTATCTGACCCTATGGACATTTAAATTTGTACTTGTGGACCAAAGACACCTTCCAAGGACTTGCGGAACAGGGCTACTCCTGCTCTTGGGCTGAGTTTAGAACCTTGGACACTTGAGGGCCTTTCAGCAACTGAAACTGGCTGAAAGTATAAAAATCATTCCTTTTGAGTGTGATACCCTGCCTGCTGGAAAGAGCCCCAGGCTTCTAGGCAGGAGATAAAAGCAAAAGCCCCATTGCTTCCCAGGGGCTCCTGGCTGATCAGAGGAGAGCTGACAGCTTTTTCTAACCCAAATGGCCTGAATGTGGGACACCCACAGCTTTTCTCCAGCCTCTCTTCCTCCAGCACCTTTTCCCTCATTGTCCCATAGCCACCCACACGTGGAGCCTGTGCACAAGCTGTTTGCACTAGTTTATTCTGTCTTCTCTACTGGGTGTGCTTTCTCAAAGCCTAGCACCAAGCCATGCAATTGGGCTGCCAGAAGAGCCCTTCTGGTGACAACAGACACTGACTGACAGCAAGGAAATGTAGCACAGGTAGAAAGAAACAGAGTTCTAATACTCTTCAAAGCTACTTACTGTAAGACTGGCGTGCTTTTTGCCCTAGCATTGGTTCTGCCAAGAAAAGGTGAGATCAGGCTGCTCCTTGAAAACCTGGGAATCATTACATCATCTCAAAGAACAGGGGAAACTTACTCAAAAGGGAGATGGTGGGAACTCAAATCCCACAAACTAGTTTCAGCTTCAACATCCAAAGGAGAAGGAAAGACATTTGTTGAGCTCTTACAATGCTAGGAACATTTACATGCATCATCTCAATCCCCACAAAAATTCCTTGAGATGGAAATCATCGCTTTGATTTTAGAGGAGCAAAAAAAGGGCTACAAAAGTTAGGAAAGTGGTCCAAGACAACTTAAGAAGTAAGCAGAGCGCCAGGACTCAAACCCTAATCTGTCACTCAGACTGGTCACAGGCCAGCTCTCCCAGAGCAACCTCATTCATCTTTCTGCTTTTTGTTCATAACTGTTATTACATGACATATTTATTCATGCATTTGTTGTCCGTCTCCCCCCAACAGAATGTAATTCCCTGAGATGGAGACTCTGTCCATCCTGTCACTGCCTTTTTCCTGCACAGAGAACAGTCTCTGGCAGCTGGTGAGCCCTCTGTGAGTATTTGCTGCTGGACAGATGGGAAGAGCAGCTCTATTTGCCTCATTACACTGTCATCTAAAAGCCTCTCTTCCTTTATCTGCTCTTTAATTCCTTTCCCTTCCACAAACCCCAAACACCAATCTTACAGGCCAAGGAAAATAACAGAGATGATAAATGGCTCCCTGTTCCTTCAAAAAGGGAATTTTAGAGAAGGTCATGTTCCTGGAAATCCAAGAAAACTCTGTGTGTAGAGATAGGTTTGCTCCTTCAAAGGTAAAAGTCTTCATGTTGAGGAGGAAGCAAGGTTTATTGTGGACTTTCTCCCTTCTAAGGCTGGAAAGCTTTGGCTATCCCTTCTAACCTACGCTCACGTTGTTCTGCATCCAATTAAGTGCTTGGAGAGTTAGGATAACAAAGCAACACAGGGGGGATTAATCAGAAAGTAACAGGGGCACAGAAAGCATCTAAAAAGCACAAACTCTTCCCCAAAATTAAAGTAAGGATCAATCAGAGCAGTGGTTCCCAAGCCTGAATTACTTAAGGCAGTGGTTCTCAAAGTGTAGTCCCTGGACCAGCAACATCGGCATCATCTGTGAACTTGTTAGAAATCCAAATTCTCAGGCCCACCCCAGACCTACTAGAATCAGAAACTTCAGGGGTGGGACCCAGGAACCTGTTTCAATGAGCCCTTTAGGTGACTCTGATGCATACTAAAATTTGAGAACTACTGTCCTAGGAAACATTTTTATACAAATTCTTGGGCCCTGAAGATCCCGATTCAGTAGATCTTCTGAGTTGATTCAGACTTATAGCCAGATGTGAGAACTACTAAACCCGAGGACTCATCTTTTCCTGGCCCCAGGACAGTGCCCTCAATTCTAAACCCACCTCTCATCATCCCTGAGTTACTCACTCACCACATAGAGCAATGATGTGGCTGCTATCTTCATGTACAAACTTCCTGGTGACAGCCTCTTCCATGATTTGCTTCACCTGTGGACAAATGGACAGCATCGTTATTATTATTATTTTTTTCCTGAACAAAAGCCTCAGGGCAAGTAAGTAGCTTGGCTCTGCTATTTTGGTCTGGATTTTCAGACACTTGCAGAGACGATAAGGAATGGGTGGGGTGGGGAAGCAAAGTTTCTTCATCATGGCCTGCTCCAAGCCTTTAGGAAAGGAAACCAGGAAAACAGATGCCAAAAACCCACCAACCAATCAGTGCAGATGTTCTGGCCCAGGTGGAAGCGACCTGCCTTGGGGAACAGGGATAGCATTCTGTTTGCTCATCTGTAGTCAACTGGAGAAGGGCTTCTGGGCAGACGCTGTCCTTTATGGACAAACTGTCTTGGTACAGGCTGTAGATAAACAGCCTGCCCCTCCTTTTCTCCCCTTCTCCGAGGTTAGGGATAGGTCTACCCATGCCTCAGGGACACTTTCTGCATGTTCACAAGTCTAGCCTTCTTTCTAGCTAGTTTCTAAGACCCTGATGTTTTGGGTTCCTACCTGGATGTAAAAGCTTCCAAATACCTTATCTGGTGAGCAGTCACATCTTTCTTTAAGAAAGCACTTAAAAAAAATTTTATTGTTTACTGTTATTGTACAGTAGACATACAGAAGAGAGCTTATATCTCTCTCTTTATTACGCAGGTTGGTGAATTTTCACAAATTGAACACTCCTGTGAAACCAGCATCTACAGCAAGAAACAGAACATGTGGCCAGCACCCCAAAGCACCCCCCACCCTGTCATGTTCCCTTCCAATCACTACTCCCACCCACTATACTGACTTCTAACATCATGGGTTAGTTTTACTCGTTTTAATACTTTCTATAAATGGAATCACTCAGTGTGTCATGTTTTATGACTGGTTTCTTTTGGTCACCTGTGTGACAGATTTGTTCGTTTTGTATACAGGTGTAGATTGTTCATTCTCCACTGTGAGAACAATTACAATTGCATGGGATTTTGGTAGTTTCCAGTTTTGGGCTGTTATGAATAGTGCTGCTATGAACATTCTGGACATGTCTTTTGGGGAACATATGTGCTTGCTTTTTTGGATTTATATTTCTAGGCAAGGAATTTCTGATCTGTATATTCCGCTTTACTAGATATTGCCAAATTGCTCTCCAAAGTGGTTGTCCGAATTTACATTCCCATCAGTATTGTATGAGATTCTAGTGGCTCCCAATACTTAAGCCAAGTACTGTTGATGTTCTGGAGGAGCCTGCTAGGAGACAGATACTGATACTAGAGATTAGAAAGGTGCATTACCTCAACCCCAGTGCAAAATCTTTCAGATAAAGTAAGACCTGGGAGGAGCTAGTATTTGTTATTCTTTGGACAGGCATGCAGTGTCCTGATGCCACTCTGGCTCCAGTGGTCTTCACCCAGGACTGTACAGTTTGGAGGGTGGTCGAGCCTCAAAAGCCTGGGGAGGAGGGAAGAACTCGAGGCCCCTCCCTGCTAGAAACTGCTCAAGCTTATTGGTTAGGTAAAAGGGGATCAGTTCGATTAATGCAGTCTAAACTGTTAAAAGCTTCCTAGATTACTTCCTAAGGGGTGTTTGCATTAAACAGAGTATAATGTCACAACTAAAAACCTGTGGGCATCTGAATCAGGCTGGTGGGGCAGATCTTTGGGTTAGGAAGAACTACAGATGCCCTTAGAATTACACTAGAGGTCCTTTGTGAAAGGCCAGCCTTGCATACAATCATCTCTGTTGTCTCTTCTTGTAGGAGAAGAATATATTTCTCTGGAAATCAAGCGCTGAAGGGGGAAGGGAAATCCAAGAGTACTTCAAAAAGTTCATGGAAAGGGCTGGCCTGGGGCTCACTTGGGAGAGTGTGGTGCTGATAACACCAAGGCCACAGGTTCGGATCCCATATAGGGATGGCCGGTTAGCTCACTGGGTGAGCGTGGTGCTGACAACACCAAGTCAAGGGTTAAGAGCCCCTTACCGGTCATCTTAAAAAAAAAAAAAAAGAAAGTTCATGGAAAAGTTCAGGGCTGGCTGGTTAGCTCAGTTGGTTAGAGCATGGTGTAATACCAAGGCCAAGGGTTTGGATCCCCATACTGGCTAGCTATCAACACCCCCCCCCCAAAAAAAAAATTGTATTCTCTTTTAATTCTATTTTTCCACAAACTTTTTGAAGTACCCTCATACATAGAGTTCAGAGCAGGTCAACCTTTGTCAGCTAAGGTACATAACTGTAGCATATTCTGGACATTTCTTACATTTTTGGGGGAATCATTCTTGGAGTAGTACAGCTTTCTAAGCACTGGGAAAAGAAAATCACTGTCTTCTCAAAAATCTTGGGCCAGCCCGTGGCTCACTCGGGAGAGTGTGGTGCTGATAACACCAAGGCCACAGGTTCGAATCCCATATAGGGATGGGCGGTTCGCTCACTTGGAGAGCGTGGTGCTGACAACACCAAGTCAAGGGTTAAGATCCCCTTACTGGTCATCTTTAAAAAAAAAAAAAAAAAAAAATCTTTCCTGCTATCCCTGGCCAGCCCCCAAATTTGGATCACAGAAATAATCCTAGCACATCAGTCTATAGTTTGGGTACAGCTACTTTCCTATTTTGGTTTCTACTCTTCCTATAAGTCTCTGTCACTAGACTGCTTTCTTCCTGAGGATAATCACTGAGATTTCTCTTCTCCTTAGGGAGAGCAGAGTTTGCCGCTTAAATGCTGATTTGACATATCCCTGGGCTAAGAAACCCTTCCTTGGCCACTTCACAGCAAAGGCACAATGAAGCTTCTCACACAATCTGGAAAGGTGATGGCTTTAACTACATCTTTGCCAAGAAGAGGGAAGGGAACAAATGTTATGCCTTAATAGCCAGGCCATAGCTAATGCAGGGAAACCATCTAGAGCTTTCTAGGATTTTTTTTTTTGGCAGCTGGCCATTATGGGGATCCCAACCCTTGACTTCAGTGTTACAACACCACACTCTAACCAACTGAGCTAACCAGCCAGCCCTAGAGCTATTTAGGAGTTTATGAGAACTGAGTCTTCCCTAATCCTGAAACTCTAAAAAGGGGTAAAGAAACCAATATGGTAAACTATTACATATGAGGTAGATAGCATTATCCCTATTTATTTTATTTTTCTGTTTTGTTGGCTGGCCGGTAAGGGGATCCAAACCCTTGACCTTGGTGTTATCAGCACCACGCTCTAACCACTGATCTATAGGACTGCCCCTCTATTTTAGAGATGAAGAAATTGAGCCTCAGAGCGGTTAAGGAACTTACTAAAGTCACACAGAGCTAGTCCAGAGTATTCCAAAGTTTATGCTTTCCCACTAGGCCTCACAGTCTCCAAGATCAGCAGATTTATTTACCAAATAGTCACTGAGTGCCTATAGTGTGTCAGGCACGGGATACGGCATAGTGGACAAAACAGATGGATTTCCCCGTCCTCAAGGAGTTTACACATCTGGTAGAAGATAGTCACAGAGGCAGGTGAGGGAAGGAGGCCTAATCCATTCTAATTTACTCTGTGGGTTTGAGCTCTCCAGCTCTCATACATGGGTGAGTCATTCATATGGGCACCCCCCCAAAAGAATTGAAATGGACTTCAGTACAGGGTCAAGGTAATGGGGGTTAGTAGAGGGAAGGACTATTTCCTCTTTCTGACGTGGAGGGCTCCCATCAAAAGGAAAAAAATCCGAGTTTTTAAAACCATCCTGGAAAAAAAAAACCCAAAAACCCTGGTCCTTGGGTAAGGAGGTGGGCGTGGAGAAATAGTAAGGTGTGCTGCGAATCCTCCAGCAGCCACGACTCAGTTGCCAGAGGGATACCGGAGGGGGGTGTAGGACGAGGGAAAGCTAAGCCCCCAAACCACCCGCTTAGCGTTGCAGGAGGCCAGCGCGGGCCCCGCCCCCTCCCCAGGAGGCGCGGGCAATGAATGGGCAGCTCCGGTTCTCCAGAAAACGCCGCCACCCCTCCCCCGACCTTGGTCTACCAGCGCTGCTGCCGTCACAGGGCGGGGAGCTGCAGGACTGCGAAGCAAACAAGCCTCAGAGCGCCGGCCTGGACCTCAGGCCGAGGGGCGCTGCCCCCCGATCCGCCAGAGGGAAGGGAGCCGCAGCCAATCCAGGACCCCGCCCCCGCCCGGCTCAGGCCGGGTCCAGGGGCACCCGCCGGGAGTGGGCGCGGACCTTTCAGCCTTCTGGGCCGAGCGGGCCGGGGCGCGAGCCCCCTGGGGTCTTAGCCCCGATTTTACCTCCTTTTTCACGTTCCACAGCAGTTTCTCTTTGACTGCGTCCTCCACGCTGCCCATGGTGCTGCGGGTGGCGGGGAGGCGACGCCTAGCGGACCCCCAATCCCCCCGCGCGCCCTCGCCGCCTCCGCGCCTCTCGACTCAGCGCCCCACGCGCAAGGCGGAGCCCCAGCCCGCCGTGCTCCCCGCCCGCCGCCGGCGCCGCAGCCACTGCCCGGTGCTCGGCTCCGCAGCCATCTTCCGAGCCCCGCACAGACGTCAGGCGGCAGGCCCGGCCCCTTCCCACAGCCGGAGGGGTTGTTGCGCACAGCGGTGGGGGGGTGGGAGGGAAAGCTGAGCGCGTCTGGGGGCGGCCGCCGGGGCAAGCGCAGGGGGGACCGCTGTCATGGCAACGCGCTCGCTCCAGCCCCGAGGGCGCGAACCCGCATTGTGAGCGCCCGCAGCCAGCCCCGCACAGCGCCCGGCGGGACGGGCCCTGGACCACACGGCTGAGCGGAAAGGCACTCGCGCCAGGGCTGGCCTTAGTCCTGCTAAATGCCCCCTGACTTCTCGCTCTTTTTCCAGACGGGAGGGAAAGAGCAGGTTGCTGCGAGGACCGGAGTCTGGGCATTGGTTCCCCTGCAGCTCCAGTCTGCCCACGGGGATGTCAGAGTTCGTCGCATGGCCCTATTGCTCCTCTGAATCCCCTGGCCAGCCGTCGCCCCCAGTTGCAAAGTTTATAGGAAGAGAAGTGGGAGCTCATTCTCCCCAAGCCCGAGGGCACGAGGGTCACGGCCAGCCCTCCCGTCCCCTTAGGTCCCACGTACTATCTGGCTGTTCTTGCAGCAAGTGAGAGGTGGGGGCACGGGCAGGAGTAACGCGGACCGATGGGAACTTGTATGGAGTTAGGTGAAGATGAGAGAAGAGTCTTCCACACGATTCGCCTTGGAACTTCATCAGCCTTACGAGAGAATTGAGGGAGAGAAAAGGTTGCTCAAAGTGAGAAAGAACACTTGCTGCTGCAAACTGAAGAGGACCGTGTCCAAATCTAGGCGACGGGCGGGGCTTAGGCCTCTCAGGCACTAATGTAGTCTCCATTCAACATCTTCCTACGTGACGCAACTTTATAGAGCAAAAAAATAAAGATATAAAGGAGCACAACAGCACTGGACTGGGAGCCCGAGCCTCCAGAGTCCACTTCCCACATTTTAAAGCCCCCAACCGCAGGCTGCGGCGTGGGAAAATTCCCAGGGCGGCTTTATCCGGACGCGGGCGCTGCGCTGTCAGAGAATGGCGGGAAAAACCCTCGCGAGAGGGCGCGGGGAGCCCCGCCCCGCCGCCGAGAGGGCTCGCCTCCAAAGAGCGGACCGGAAACACCCGGCCGGGCCGGGAAGTAGTTCTTCCTTGGGACACGTGATCCGCGGTATGGCGGCCCACCGCTCCGGCCCTTTCAAGCAGCAGAATAAAGCTCATAAAGGCGGGCGGCATCGGGGTCGGGGGTCCGCACAGCGGGATGGCAAGGGTGAGGAGACAGGGTGGGAGGAAGATGGGCTATTTAGCCGGTATTAACTGCTTTTTACATGCCCAAACCGAGCTGCCGTCTTCGGCCTGGGCCCCGCGCGAAAGGCCCTTTTTAAGGTGGGCAGAGAGGGGTCCCTTTTCTTGCCCTTCTGGTGTTGGTCACAACAACCCCTTCTGATCTGCCTTCTAGGCCGTCTAGCACTGAAAACCCTAAGCAAGAAGGCGAGAAAAGAGCTCAGCAGAGTAGACCGGAGGCATCGCGCCATCCAGCTTCGAAAGCAGAAGAAGGAGGCGGTGAGGAGTGGGGTTTGGGAAATAGTATGGCTTCTCAACGGTTCTAGGAGGGTAGTTCTCAAATATGATCCAGGAAAAGGGCCTGGGACGGAGAATAGCCCTAGAGCACATGTCGGGCGCGCAGGTCTATCTAGACTCGGCGCTAGAACAATTTTTATGCTCCTGCCCCAACCCCCGCGCCCCGGCATACATGTGGCCTTTTACCAGAGGGATGCTGGTTAGGGGCGGGGCATCAGTACTGTTTGAAATGCAATACTGGAGCAAAGTACTGAGACACTGAAATGTTCTCTTATCCTTTCTACCTCAGGTTCTGGCAGAGAAGAGACACTTGGGCAGCAAGGATGGCCCTCCTCATCAGGTGCTGGTGGTGCCCCTGCACAACAGGATTTCCCTGTCAGAGGCCTTTCAGCTGCTTCAGGATAGGGACACTGGAACAGTACACTTGAACGAATGGGGAAGTACCCATAGCTTTACACTGCTATGCCCCCACTTGAAACATCGGTGGGTTTTCACATCTGCAAGGCCAGGTGAGAGTATACAACATTTTCTATCATTTATGTTTTAGTGGTAATATTTTTTTGAGTGTACTGTATCAGTGCCAACCATCTCTCCTTACTGCATCTTCTATCTCCAGGGGATCTGCACACTGTTTTAGACATGGCTAAAGTAGCTGATACCATCCTATTCCTCCTCGACCCACTAGAAGGCTGGGACAGCACCGGGGATTACTGCCTTTCCTGCCTCTTTGCTCAGGGCCTTCCCACCTATAGTAAGTGTGTTGGAGTATTGGAGGCCAGGGAAAAATGCGAATTAGCATTTGTTGTACACCTATAATTTGCCAGTTACTATTTCTGGCATTTGATACAGGAATATAACTAATAGGTTGTGGCAGAGTGTACATGTACAGATTAAACTTGGTCCCTTATTTACAAATTATCAGTCAAGGTGCCTTTTTATTTCTGGGCTGTCTTTTGCTCAGAGGAAGAAACATCATGAATTTTGGTTTCACTGTGAAATTTCTTTAGGTTACCTGCGTGTTGCATTTCCCATTGATCTCTGGGCTCACAACTGAACTGTTGTTTGTGAACTGCAGAGGGATTTTCATGTAGTGAAGCAATAGGTCATGAAGTCCTTTTTCTTTTGCTTACAGCACTTGCTGTCCAGGGGGTTTCTGGCCTCCCATCGAAGAAACAAATAGATGCCAGAAAGAAGCTAAGTAAAGCAGTGGAAAAGCGCTTTCCTGATGACAAATTCCTCCTGTTAGACACTCAACAGGAGGCACGGATGCTACTCAGGCATTTGGCTAACCAAAAGCAACGGCATCTTGCTTTTCGAGATCGGCGGGCCTATCTATTTGCCCATGCTGCTGATTTTGTGCCTAGTGAAGAGAATAACTTGGTGGGCACTTTGAAAATCTCAGGCTATGTTCGTGGGCAGACTCTGAATGTAAATAGCTTGCTGCATATTGTTGGACATGGTGATTTCCAGATGAAACAGATAGATGCCCCCATGGACCCTTTCCCTTTAAATTCTAGTGTTATCAAATTCCAAAAGGAACCAGGCATGGCAAATGAGGTAAGATTGATTTTTTTTTTTTTTTAAACAAGCCAGACAACAAGGATTGATGTTCTTAAAAACCACATATTGTTAAAAAACAAACAACCCCCCCCCCCCCCAACAACAAACAATGTATATGTGAATTGTCAGAGGTTTCTGCCTGCTTAGGCCAATGAGGAGACTACCGGTTTAAAATAAGGCAATAGTCACTAGAAGTATGTTGATAAATCATGTTCATCCAGCACTTTGTAGATACCCCACATTGCAACTGGCTCTGAGTTTACAGAAGACACACAATGTGTAATTGCTTTCCTCAGATAACTTAATTTGGTCTGGAAAAAAACCCCCGTAAAATAAAGATTGAGATAGTATATGGTTAAGGTACGGACCTGCTGTGGAAGTTAAGAAAGTAGACTAGCAACTAGCTTCATAGAAGTCAAACTTGAGCTACTTGTTGAGAAGAAGAATGTGATTTATGAAGTGAAGAGAGATGAAATATTCTGGAATATAGAGAATATTCTGGAAGATAGAGACAATATGAACCTAGGCACAGTGATGGATTAAAGGATTTCTTTGAATTTTGAAGAAATCAGCTTGATGGGAGTGAGGTATGTAATAAACCTATAGGAGTGGGACCAGATTAAGAAAGGCTTGAAGTGCCAAGCAGAGGTATAGACTTAAAATGCTAGGCAAATAGCCATTTGAAAAATTTTGACAAGCTTTGGCTTTCTGTTTCATCTTCTACATGAGGACTGATATTTCTGGATCTACGCGGTATCGGTTTAGATTTTTGGTTAATGTTTGACCATCACCTGCTTTTGGTTTTCAGATTTGTGCTACAGATACTGCAGCTGATATGGAAGAAGACCTTAAGGTCCTAATGAAAGCAGACCCTGATAGACAGGAGTCTTTGCAAACAGAGGTTATTCCAGATCCAATGGAGGGAGAGCAAACCTGGCCCACTGAGGAGGAGCTGAGTGAGGAAAATGGTTGGTATTGGCAAACTTGTTTGTAATTCATTTGACATGGGATTGTGGATTTTGTCTAGCTGCTCACAATGAGGACACTTACTAAGTGGGATAAAGATGCAGTTGAAGGTCTGTCACTTCCCCTGACCCCCAAATGCTATATATTTACACTAAGTAAACATTAGACACAGCTTTGCTACATTTCCTGAAATTACTTATGTTATTGTTTTATAATTAATAGGTAAACAACTCTCGATTTATTGCAGGGTTATTTGGCTGTGTAAGTATTGCTAGTTGGAAGGTAGCTGAATGAAGTTTGAAAGTAGCCTGTTCTACTCATAGTGTCTGTTAGTTTCCTGTGTTGCCAGCAATATCAAGTGTTTTGCCTAGGTGAGAATACCCAGACTGATAGAGGAAAAAAGGTGTATAATTTATTAACACCTAGGGCTTTTACAGACTTCTTGAAGGAAAGTTCCAAGGTGGTAAAGAAGGTCCCCAAAGGAACATCCAGTTACCAAGCTGAATGGATTTTAGATGAAGGTGGCGAAAGTGATGGTGAAGGAGATGAATATGATGATATAGGACATGAGGATTTTATGGAAGAGGAATCTCAGGTAAGGAAATGGGTTCTTTAGCCACTTCTGTGTATAGCTGTAAACACAAGGCAAAGTGCAATCCTGATCTTGAGGGGTATGTGTGGTCAGTTTCTTAGGAATGACTCTGTAGTTGCTGGGAATGAGACTTTTGTTTTATAACTTAGTCTCTATTAGAATTTATATTGTTTGGGACTAGTTATCTAGTAAGATTATTTTATTTTTAGTTTAATGGCCTTTGGGGTTAGAGATAGGTGTGGGTTTCTTTTGAAATAACTGTAATCCTTTATTCTATAGAGTGAGAGTAGTGAAGAGGAAGAAGAGGAGGAATGTGAAACTGTGACTATAGGGGAGTCTGTGCATGATGATCTGTATGATGAGAAAGTGGATGAAGAGGCCGAGGAAAAAATGTTGGAGAAATATAAACAGGAAAGACAGGAAGCGATGTTTCCAGATGAAGTGGACACGCCCCGTGACGTGGCTGCTAGAATTCGGTTAGTCAACAAGTCTGATTCAATCAAGAAGTTTTTATTTAAAACTTGTGGTTCAGAACTATGTCAATATGATGCAAAAGAAGAAAAACACATTGTCTCTCCTCCTAAAGGGCTAACATTCTCTATGAGAAAGCAACATATACATACAGGAAACAGTATAATAATCAACAGTATATAATCAAGTTCTAGACTGTGGTACAGACTGATATGGGACTTTAATGAAGGAGAAATATTAAAGATAATTAGCATATACTTCCTACAGGAGCTAATACTTAATTGTTTGGAGATTTTGGGGGGTTTGGGTAGAAAGGCAAAAGTAAAAGCATGAAGATGTAGATGATCATGTATGCTCTGGAAACAAGTCTGACTAAAACTAGAGAGTTTATGTTGGATATTAGACTGGTAAGGCTGGGCCGAGCCCGTGGCACACTCGGGAGAGTGCGGCGCTGGGAGCGTGGCGGCGCTGGGAGCGTGGCGACTCTCCCACCGTGGGTTCGGATCCTATATAGGAATGGCCGGTGCCCTCACTGGCTGAGTGCCGGTCACGAAAAAGACAAAAAAAAAAAAAAAAAAGACTGGTAAGGCTATTACCAAGGATCTTGTGTGTCAGGTTAAAGAGCCACTCCTTGACAGGCACTGGGGAGCCACTGTAAGTACTTTGTCCTTTGTCAGTGAGAAGCTTGGATTTGGTTGTGAAATGCTTGTTACAAGCTGTTTTGGAGAGTGATCTTGGTTTAAGCTGTTAGGTTATTCTGAAACGTAGTAATTAGAGTTCTTTTAAGCTAGAGCCTTAGCCATTTTAGAAGTAACTCAAATCTTAATGTAGCACCACATAAATCTGTTAATTTCTTTAAAATCTCCTACATTCTAGATTTCAGAAATACAGAGGCCTCAAGAGCTTCCGGACATCTCCATGGGATCCTAAGGAAAACCTTCCTCTAGATTATGCTCGGATCTTTCAGTTTCAGAATTTCACTACTACTAGAAAAAGTATTTTTAAAGAGGTTGAGGAAAAAGAGATTGAAGGAGCTGAGGTATCTACCTTCCCTTGTCCATCCTATAATTTGCTTTCATTTGCTACAGTGCTCCCTATTTTACTTCTTCTCGTGGCATGAGAATGAGTACGTTTTGTGCTGCCCATAGCTGAATTAGGGGAGCCACTGAGTCATCGATAAGAATGATACTAGGAACAGAGATATCAGAGATGTTAACTAAAAAAGTTGAGTCTGGGTGGTGGAGGCATCTGTAAAAGGCAATCTTGAAGGGTAAAGGTTGGATTGAGAGTTACCTGAGAGACTTGACACATTTGGAGAAATGCTTCATGATTATTGGGACCTTAAGAGTAACCCTGTGATTGTTTTCTGCTTGCTTCTGTCAGGTTGGCTGGTATGTCATACTTCATGTCTCTGAAGTCCCTGTCTCAGTGGTTGAGTACTTCAGGCGAGGAGCACCCTTGATTGCATTTTCTTTACTACCTCATGAACAGAAGGTGAATTAGTGTCTTGTAGGGGATGGGGAATTATGAAACTTTCCAACCTCTTCAGAAAAGTCTTAAAATTCTATTTTATTAAAATTCTATTTATGTGACTTTACATTTTGGGATGTGAAAATTCTGCTTTTCTGATTAGGAATCAGAGAATAATAGAGAAGTCAATGATGGTTTTACCCAAAATGTCTGAACCTGTCTGATGCATCTCAGTGATGCAGTCTCTGTGTGGTTCTGAGACTTAAGTATTTTTTCAGATCAGATTTTGAAAAAGTGTTGGCAACCTTAAAAATAAAGAAGGTTTATGCCAAGATGCAGATCTCTTTTCTCTTGTTGGCCAATAGTTGTGTATGTTGAGGGTATGTGACACCTCTGGCCTTTGGTCAGTGTAGGTAAGGGTTGAGAAGAAAAGACTTGAATTAGTGTGGTTTTGAAGTAAGCTGTGAGTGAATGACTTGAAGGACACTGATTTTGTGGCAGATGTTGAGCTCGTTTATGTTAGATGCAGGAGGGTAAGCTAGCATAAAAGAAGGGTATATGAAAGCGCTGATCAGCCTATGTTTGGCTCAAATGCTAGTTGGTGGAGGTAAAGGATGAATCTGTATATCATCCATACTGTTCCATTAATTAGCACTGCCTGTTCTTAAAGTGATTCTGAACATTGGTTTGCTTTCTTTCAGGCTGTTATATTCCTAGACTATGAAGTTTTCTTTTGTTATTTGTTCCCCAGATGTCAGTATTGAATATGGTGGTGAAACGGAACCCTGGCAACACGGAACCTGTGAAAGCCAAAGAGGAGCTGATCTTCCACTGTGGATTCAGGCGCTTCCGAGCCTCACCTTTATTCTCTCAGCACACTGCAGGTTAGCAGTGGTAAATCCTCTCTTCTTGTCCGTCTTACTGTCCTTTGGGAGACTGTGACTTTTGGTAGAGAGGGGCAGAATACATAGTTTCAAACTCTTAGATCTCTGAGTTAGAGGTATTTTTAGTACTCTGGCTTAGGAGCCAATGATGTTTTTATTCAAAATGTCTGAACCTGTCTGAAGCATGCCAGTGATGCAACTTCTGTGTGATGCTGAGGCTTCTCTGCCATGAGTAGGTTTTGAATAGAAGTTGGCAGCTTTATAAAAAGGGTGTGTCAGAGTGTGGAACCTTGGCATCAGGTGTGCCAGTGGCAGTGAGGGTGGAAGGAAATGGAGGCTGGGTGTGACCCACAGTTGGGTAAAGCAGAGAGGTCTGGGTTCTGAGATGTTGATGATTCGATTAGAATTTGGAGAGTGATGACCAGGGACACTTGTGACAAGAATGGTTGTACTTCTACATATTAGGAGTAGGAAGATGTGTTGCCCACTAATTTGGGGGTTTCTGAATATAACCTTAAGTAACTCTTAGCTCACTCAGCTCTCAGCAGTGGCAGGAGGAAGGTGAAGCAGTATTAATGGTGCTGTGGATAATTTTTATTCTCACCAACCATACTATCTAAATGAGGGATTAATTCCTCATTCCCTTAGAATATTTTATTTTCCTATAACTTTTGTATTAAAAAAGGGGGTGAGGGTTACATTGAAAGTAAAACAGAAGCTCCAGATAGTCCTCAAGATTGGGGGTCAGCAAACTATGGCTTTTAGGTCAAATCTGTTTGTTTTTGTAAACAAAGTTTTATTGGAACACAGTCATGCTTTTTTAAAAAAATGTATTGTCTTGGCTGGCCGGTTAGTTCAGTTGGTTAGAGGATAGCCTTCTAACACCAAAGTCAAGGGTTTGGATTCCCATACTGGCCAGCCACCAAAAAAAAAAAAGTATCTTCTTGGTTGCTCTTGTGCTACAATGGCAGAGTTGAGTAGTTGGAACAGAAATTGTGTGGCTGCAAAGCCTAAAGTATTTACTATCTGGCCCTTTACAGTAAGTGTTTCTAATCCCTGCTTAGACTAAGAGCTGTTGATTTAGTGGAAATACTCTTTCTAAAGCCCTGATTCTCAAATGAGGTAGGTGTGATGGATATCAGAATTACCCGGAGAACTTTTTCAGATCTCAAATATAGTCCAAGCTGGGCTCTAAGATTCTGCCTCTTGTTGAAAAAGTACTGATAAGATTGGGTTATATCTTTTTTCTTTTTTTTAAAGATGACCGGTAAGGGGATCTTAACCCTTGACGTGGTGTTAGCATCATGCTCTCCCAAGTGAGCTAACCAGCCATCCCTATATAGGGATCCGAACCCGTAGCCTTGGTGTAAACAACACCACACTCTCCCAAGTGAGCTATGGGCTGGCCCTAATCTTTCAGTTGTAATGAGGCAGGAAAAATTTTTGAGAAATAGTTGGGTAAGGAAACATAAGCTGCCTTAGCTTTAAGAGTTGCACTAATACAGCTTTTCACAGGCCTCTGGATTACCTATGGTGTCTCAAAATGTTTTTGGTTTTTATTTTTTTTAATCTTTACTATGACAGCGGATAAACATAAATTTCAGAGATTCCTGACTGCTGATGTGGCCCTGGTGGTGACAGTATATGCGCCAATCACTTTTCCTCCTGCATCTGTGCTGCTTTTCAAGCAGAAAAGCAATGGTAAGTTTAGTTCACACAGGTGAACAGGCCTATGGGTTCTTGATAGGAGAAACACTATTTTCTCTTCAATTTGGAAGCCAAATGGCATGGAAAAGATGAAATTCTCCTCCATACCAATGGAGATGGTTTTCAAAATATACTAATCACAGCCTCACAGTGGGTCTAAGGGAGGGGTGACAAACTGGGTTTTATCTTACTTGCAAACCTTAGAGTGCTATATTTAGGATTGGTTCTGGGGACAGGTTCAGCAGGAATATCTTTTAGTGGTCTTTGCCATGGACCCAGGAAGGCAGCATAGTGCATTGCTACTTTAAGGTTTCTCCAAGAAAATCTTGAATAGGTCTTTTTTTAAAAAAAAATTTTTTTTTTCTTTTTAAGATGACCAGTAAGGGGATCTTAACCCTTGACTTGGTGTTGTCAGCACCATGTTCACCCAGTGAGCTAACCGGCCATCCCTATATGGGAACTGAACCTGTGGCCTTGGTGTTATAAGCACCACACTCTCCCAAGTGAGCCACGGGCCAGCCCCTGAATAGGTTTTTTATTAAATGGACTGGAGCAATAAATGAAGGCTTTGGCCTATAGACTGCTGAACAGCTGCTTTGTGTTTGCTCCTTAGGAATGTACAACCTCATTGCTACAGGCCATCTGTTGTCAGTGGATCCAGACAGAATGGTCATCAAGAGAGTTGTTCTCAGTGGTCATCCTTTCAAAATTTTTACTAAGATGGCAGTAGTGCGTTACATGTTCTTCAACAGAGGTAGGTATGAAGGAGGAGGATGGGATTTGATTGTCTTTGTGGTATGAATGTTAGGTTTACATTTTGTGGTAAAATATTTCATCTTGGTATTCTATATGTTCTATTATAAGAGGATGTGCTGTGGTTTAAACCAGTGGAACTGAGAACAAAGTGGGGCCGCAGGGGACACATCAAGGAGCCTGTGGGTAAGAGAATGTGGGATTTAGGACCTTGTCTAGATTTCCCCAGTATTACTAAATGACAGTTGGGTTGGGAGTTCACTGCTTTAAAATTTTCTACTTTTTTTTAAAAAAAGATGACCGGTAAGGGGATCTTAACCCTTGACTTGGTGTTGTCAGCACCACGCTCAACCTAGTGAGCAAACCGGCCATCCCTATATGGGATCCGAACCTGTGGCCTTGGTGTTATTAGCACCACACTCTCCTGAGTGAGCCACAGGCTGGCCCTAAAATTTTCTACTTTTAATTTGACCAACTTGCCCTTTTTCTTTCCAGGTACCCATGGCCACATGAAGTGCAGTTTTGATGGGAAGCTAAAATCTCAGGACACAGTACTGATGAACCTCTATAAACGCGTTTTCCCCAAATGGACTTACGATCCATATGTACCAGACCCAGTACCTTGGATGAAAAGCGAGATTTCTTCAACAGTGCTTGAAGTGGACATGGAGTAACTAATTCAAATGGATTCTGTTTTACTGTTGCCGGTTAGCGCTGTGGGGATGGGAGCCTATAGGCTGTGATAGGGCAAAGTCTGTATTTTCTACTTTAGCCTGTAAGTCTGCTACCCTTTTTTGTAAGAGACTTCTTGGCCTTGATGAGGTGTCTCAGTTGAGTATGGAAGTTTTTCTACTACTTAGTCCAATACATCCACTCTCCATTAGGATTTTGATAACTGTTTTAAGAGGGGAAGATGGAGAGTTGACAGTGACTAGGAAACCAAATTTCCAAGTATCTAACAACACTGTATCCCATCTCTTTTCATAAATTAAACAGAAACAGATTGATAAGCTGGCCTTTCAGCTTGCTTCACCCAAGTTAGGGAAGTCAAATCTACATTTCCACCACTGAGCACTATACAGATGTTCTTTACTTCTGGGGAAACTGTTTGAAAATGCTGAGACAGCACAGCGGCCACTCCAACACCAGCTGTAGGTTCAATGAGTAGTTTCATCCTCTCCCACACCAGCTGGGTTGCATACTGTTGGTATGGAAGGGAGTAAGAATTAGTGAAACAGGAGAAGAGAAAAGAGTCTAGTTGGTTTAATTATAAAGGCCTAAGGACATATGCCCAGTCTGAATTTTCTTACTGCTATGTATGTGTGCTTGCCATTGAAGGGCAAGCCTTTCATTCATCCTAACTCTGCTTCTGTCAAGAGGGTTGTCATAAAACATTTAGGGTTCCCTCCCACATGTCATAAAGTCATATCATTAAGTCCCAGTGGGTCAGCTGCTGCTCATAACAGGAAAAGGTCTTTTGCCTAAGAAGTTGCACCATTCTTTTATTTTCCTGTTGGAGCCTTACCTTAATTTCATCCTCTGTAACAGTAAAGACATCGTCCACGAGGTCCCTTATAATAGGCCAGGTGTTTAAGCCAATGCTGGATTTGACACCATCTGCTATGGTTTCTGGAGGATAAGGATTGGGGGTCAGTTCCCCTTTCAGTTTAGACTGGTAGCAGTCATCTGCATTCAAGGGTTCAGCAGCATATACTTTCACACTAGGTCTCAGAGCCTGGGAAGAGGAATATTAGACACCTTACAACTAACCACAGCATTGCCTGCATAACTAAAATAGGCAGAACAGGTAACACATTTCTGCCTAAGTAAGAGCCTTTTCTTTTCTTTTCTTTTTTTTAAAGATAACCAGTAAGGGGATCTTAACCCTTGACTTGGTGTTGTCAGCACCACACTCTCCCAAGTGAGCTAACCAGCCATCCCTATATAGAGATCCGAACCTGTGGCCTTGGTGTTATCAGCACCACACTCTCCCAGGTGAGCCATGGGCCAGCCGTAAGAGCCTTTCCTTTGATGGATGTAATAAAAATATGACCTTCAAGCACTTTATAAATAAATTGCATGTGTAATGCTGGCCTTCAGTCGCCTCAGTCACATGTAGTTCTACTAGTAATCTGGGAAAAGGGTAGCCCCTGGCATGGACAGTAGGTTGGTGAGATCGAACTCAAGGAAAAGACTGTGAGGGTGCCACTCCATGTAACTGCTTTTGTGCTATAAAGTCATCACGGATTAAGAAGAGGGTAGTGAGGCACAAGTGCCAAGGGCTGATGGGAAAGAATGGCAATTTTGGGGGACTGTGCAACTATCTACAATGCACTATGATGTAAAATGAGTCCTCTATGCCTGAAGTAAGGAGTCTTCCAGAAACTGTTTTCTCACCTTTACTGTAATTGCTATTCCAGCAACCATTCCTCCTCCTCCTACAGGTACCACCAGTGCATCCACCAAGGGAACCTTTAGTGAAAAGAAGTGTAAATAGACTATTAATCAGCAGTTTTATATGTACATATTAAGTAACTAAAGCTGAACAGCTTCTTTAACAGTAGCTAAAGAGGAACTAACTAGGCTGTTTTATTTTACCTGGTTCAGCACTTCCAGGGCAATTGTCCCTTGCCCAGCTATCACTGCAGGTTCCTGGTTGGGATGTACCATGATGCCTTCTGTTTGTTCCATAATTTTTTTTGTAACATTTTCTCTGGACTGAAAGAACACATTAATTTAGCTTATTTGGTTTGCATTTAATAGAGTTCCCAACAAGTTTGATCCAGTCATTTAACACTTTATTGACCATCTACTTTTTTTCAGACTTTGCTCAGGCACTGGGGATAAATGTAGAAGTGAATAAAACAGTCTCTGCCCTCAAGGGGTTTATGTTCTCTTTTTATTTTTATTTTTTTTGCTGGCTGGTATGGGGATTGATTGGTTTATATTCTTATGTGGTAGGGAGGGGTGGGATAGAAGAAAATATACAGTATGCCTAAGAGCTATGGAGGAAAAATGAAGGAACTTGTTTTGTGTAGCATGGCCAGGAAGGGCCTCCAGTAAAGTGACATTTTAACAGATCTGAACAAATGCCGTGGATCTGTAGAACATTCCAGAGAGGGGTAACAGCAAGTGCAAAGACTATAAAATAGGAGTGCTTTGCCTTTCTCAGGAACTGCTAAGAAGTTAGTGTGCCTGGCATGGCATGTTTGTGGGAGAGTTATAGTAAGAGATGATGTTAGAAAGATAGCATTGGGCCAGTTCATGTAGGCTTTGGATGATTGCAAGAACTTTGATTTCTACTGTGTATGAAATGGAAGACCATTGGAGGATGCTGAGTTGACAAGAGATGACTTCTAACTTATTAAATGGCTAGCTCTGGTTTCTCTTGAAAACAGACAGTAGTAGGGCAAGGGTAGAAGCAGGGAGACCAGTTAGGGAATGATAGACTAGGTTAGAACTGATAGTTTGAATCAGGGTGGTCATGGTAGAGGCTGTTAGAAGTAGTTGGATTATGGAAATATTTTGAAAGTAGGACTGAAATTTGGATGTGGAATTTGAGAGGGTTATCAAAGATGACTCCAACTTCTTTCTTTTCTTTTTCTTTTTTTTTTGCTTGAGCAACTAGAAGAATAAAAGATGCCATTTGCCGAGATGAGGAAGACTGGAAAGGGAGCAGTTGGGGAGTAAAATGAGTTTAGTTTTAGACATAGCAAGCTTGAGATGCCTCTTAAGACATTCACGTGGGAAAGTTAGGTAGCCATTGGATGTACAAGTCTGGAGTTAGGTTAGGGCTGAAGTTTAATATAGTGATATTTTAAGGTATGAGACTACTGAGATCATCTGAGTTAGTATAGATAAAGGTTGGGCATACTAACATTGAGATGAAGAAGAAACAGCAAGGGACTGAGGGGGACAGCCAGTAAGGGAGGAAGAACATTTGGTCAAATGAAAGCTGTTAAGATGGTACTGAACACTGTTTTCCTACTTACCTCATCACTTTGTTCACTGTATACTATAGAGGCTCCATAGGCTTCTATTGCCAGTTTTTTACAGTTGGGAGCTGTTTGGGGCACCACAATATAAGCAGGAATCCCTGGGAGTGGAAAATACATTTAGTTAGTACAAGTGAGGAGAATTTAGAATAGAAACTTACATTCATTTTGCTTATAATCAGATAGGGACTTCTTTGGAAATTACTTCCCACAGCTATCACCACTCTCACTGAAATTAAGCATATTTTCCCACTCCTCTCTGATGATCCTACCCAGTACCCTGAGAAATTAAGTACCTTCCAATTTGGCAGCATAGGTGAGAGCCTGGCCATGGTTTCCACTGCTGTGAGTAACAACAGCTTTGGGCTTCTCTTCTAAAGTGGCAGGAATCAAGCCTCTGATGGCATTAAGGGCACCACGAATCTGGAAAAGAGAGACAGTGAATTCATGTATTTGATTAAAAAAAAGTTTCTTTTCAAAAACTCAGGAGCTTTTTTTAGATTTTCTCTCCCTAACATTGAACATCCAATATGTCACTAAATTGTATAGAGTCTACCTCCTAAATATTTCATGTTTATTTTCTTTGCTACTACCTGTGTAGCCTTCTTTCTTGTGAGTGAACCTCAACTGATCCTGGCTTAAGGATCATTCTCATCTAATATTTCCACTAGATTATAAAAGTGATCTTTTAAAAACACAAACTCGAACACTGATTCCCCATTCTTTTTCTATTTTTTTTTCCAGCCCAATTTTTAAGACAGTATGAATTCCTAACTAAAACACATCTATTACCTATCACCATTGTAGCCATCCTAAACAGCTTCTAGTTTCTCTCCTACTAGATTTGCTCATACCCCTGTACCTCTCAGCATGGGGTACTTCTATCTGTAGTTCTTTCCCTACTCCCTGTACTCATCCTGTAAAACTTGGATCAAATGTCACCTGGTTCAACTTCCTTGATATCCCAGCCAAAATTAGTTACTTTGTTCCATTATTTCATGTATTCTTGTTTATATCTTTTACGACACTTCTCATCAACCTATTTGTTGACCAGCCTGTCTTCCCCTGCAAGTATGGATAAAGGACAAGGCCTACTGTATATAATGCCTAGTAAAGTTACTGAAAATAAGTGCTCAATGTGTGATGAATGAAGAGTAAATCATGGTAGAAACAAAGGGTAGAATGGAAGATTTTTTTTTTTTTTTTAATTATAAAAGCTCTCAGTTATTGGATGGGGGAGAAAAGGTAGATTCTGAAGTCATAAAGCTACCAGTTACCAGGCACAGTGCTAAATGTAGCTTTCAGACTTACTTGAAAGGATATTAAAGCTCAGCTAATGATTCTGGTAACAAGTTAACACACAGAAGTCTCATCCTTGTGCATAGGAAAGACATTAACATATTTTGTAGAAAAAGATCTTAATGTAAGGGTTTTAGCTAGGTTTAGATCTTTTGTATTCATAGGTATCAATGTGTAGCAAGTTGACACAAAGTGAATGCCTAAACTTAGGTTATGTACAGGGTGATCACATTTCCCACTTTGCCTGCAACAGTCCAGGTTGACATTTATTCAGTTTAATCATTACGAATTCCCCCTTTGATTCTCAAATGTCTTAGTTTGGAAATAAATGATATAGTAAATTATTTGGACAATAAATTATATATGATCCTAATTATAAGGAATTTTTAGATTGTGAAAAAGTGGATTATGAAAACCATGATGCTAGGTAACCAGGACTTGAAATGAAAATTTCTGCAATCTTTTTTTCCAGCTATAAAAAGGTACTAATTTACTTTTACCTACCTCACCAGGTGGTCAGGAGAATCAAATTATATGTGAAAGAGGTTTGAAAACATACACGATACACTAACAAAAGGAATTGTTACCTTAAAAGATCCAGTTTTCTGGAAGAGTTCACATTTGAAGAAAAGATTGCGCCCTGTTACTTGATTCAAAATGGAGCTTGTTAGCACTGGTGTAAGGTGGATATAATCTCGAATGTTGATATGAGCTTTTTCAACATCAGCAAAGGAGATGCAGTACTGAGCACTCATGGTTCTGAAACCCAGGAATAAGAAAGGGGTCAAAACAAAGTCTGAAA
The DNA here is from genome assembly GCF_027409185.1 of Cynocephalus volans. Lineage (NCBI taxonomy): Eukaryota > Metazoa > Chordata > Mammalia > Dermoptera > Cynocephalidae > Cynocephalus > Cynocephalus volans. The sequence goes on along the minus strand of NC_084469.1, from coordinate 29,391,226 downwards.
CAATGTTTATTGGAAAGATTTTGAAAACGCATAACAGGCAAATAGACCTGGGACCTGTGGTGTTATGTAGGAATTGTCTCCATTACTGGAGCTCCAGAATTTCTGTATAGAATGGGACTTGTCTTGAAGCTGAATGGTTTCTCTGGTGAAGCTTTCTAGGAAGTAACTGATGGTGATTATGGAAAGCTAAAGTCCATGCCCCAACTCACACCATCCATCTCTTGGCACTGCCACTGTCTCTACCTTGCTTTTTGTTGTCATGAAGCTGTTTAATGAGTTGGGTTCAAAATCTGCTATAAATTTTTATTTTAAAAAGTTATTTAACAATTTTTTTTTTGTGGCTTGCTGAAAACAGGAATTGAACCCTGTACCTTGGTGTTACTAACACTATGCTCTAACCGAGCTAACGGGCTAGCCCTAATAAATTATTTAACAACAAAAATTGCCTACAATCCTACATTTTAATAAATTATCTATGTTCATTTTCTATGTGTCCTTCTGTTTTAATATACATACATTATATAACATTTAAAATCAAAGCAAATTTTGTTTACTCCTATTCCATTTGGCTCAGTTGCTTCAAAGTTTACATAATTTTCAGTAACTATTATGCTTCCATTTTCAGTTTTTAATCATAGCTTTTAAACATGAAGTTTCTCTATTTCTCCTTATTACAGAAGCAATCCATGTTCAATAGAAAAGCAATTTAATCTGAAAATATGGAGATACAAAAAAAAAAAAAAAAAAAAAAATCCCAAAACCTGAAACTAACCACTAAACCTTCCTACCCAAAGACAATTGCTATCCAAGCTTTGTTGATTTATCTTTCCACACCCACATACAGGCAGACAAAGCTTTTTTTGGACAGGTTTGGTTAACTTCTTTTTTTCAGACAATATCATAAATATCTATGAATCCTATCAATAGATACATTTATGCAACTTTTGCCAAAATACCATAATTTAAATTTTACATAACTGAAACATTAACCTTAGGGTAGATTCCACCAGATGGCATTTGTACCAAAAGGCACATGCACGTCTAAGACATCTGATACCCGTTGCTAAACTGATCTCCAGAGGGGTTGTAGAGTACATCAATTTATACTCCCAACAGCAGTTTCTAAGGAATGCCCATTTTCCTTCATCCTTGCTGTGACACTTTTATCTGTCAATTAAATATGTCTAGTAGTTTTAATTTACATTAATTACTAGTGATTGAACATATTTTTCTATATATTGGCCACTTGTTCTTTTGTGAATCTTTAACACACCATTTGCTGACTGAATCATCTTTTTTCCTCTGAAATGCTACACTTATCAAAAATGTCTATTAATGCTTGGGGTTTTTGTATTGTTCCATTGATCAGACTGCCAATTCCTTTTCCTGTTATACACTATATTAAGATCTTTGATTACTCTTTCTAAATTTATTGGCTTTTCTCACATATCAGTTCTTGCAAGTGAACTTTGGAATTCCTTTACCAAGGTTGCCAGAAATTCCAGTGTAAAATATATAAATGAATTGGGGGCATAGTTGACATTTAAAAACACTGAATCTTCCTGTGAACATGGGTGTCTTTAGTAAAGTCTTTTTGTTTTAGATTTCTCAGTAAAATTTTCATAGTTTTCTTTATCTATGTCTTGTATACATCTGACTAAATTTATTCCTAAGTACAATATGTTTGTTGCTTTGCAGATGATTTTTTAAATTAAGATTTAAAAATTACCGATGATATATATGAGAGCTAACAATTTTTGTATATTTATCATGTAATAGAACACTTTAGTAGATTATCTTGTTAGGTTTAATAGTTTTTTGTTTTTCTTGGCTGCTATAGAGATCAAACCTCAGACCTTGGTGTTAGCAGCACTGCGCTCTAACCAACTGAGCTAACTGGCCAGCTTAATAGTTTTGTTTTGTTTTGTGGCTAGCTGGTATGGGGATCCAAATTAATAGTTTTATGGTTGATTCTTCTCACCTTTTTAAAGAAAACAATCATGCTATCTGCAAGTAAAGATAATTTGTCTTTACCTTATAAATATACCTCTGATAACTTTTTCAGTGACTTTACAGTTATTGGTTTATGTGGATTTGCCCACTCCCTCTTGAATTAATTTTAATAATTTATATTTTTTGGCAAAATCACTTAATTTGAAATTTCAAATTTATTAGTATAAAGTCATAGATATTAACATTTCTAAATAGCCTTCATACCTGTGATTTGTTTGTTCATTTATTCATTCAATCAACAAATATCAAGCACCTTCTATATGTTAGATACTGTTTGGTCTGGGGATATAGTGTTAGAAAAATAGACTTGTCCCTCCTCTCATAAATCTAGTGAGAGATGAGAGACATTCCAGGAACTAAAAGGTGGTCAATGTGTCTGAAAATAGTGATCAAAAGGAAGTGTGATAAGAGATAAGGAGAGTAAAGTTGGCAAGGTCCTGATCATGTGGAACTGTGATTTATGCATTTTTTCTTAAGAGTAATGGAGTGCCATTAAAGAATTTTTAGTAGGTAAGTGACATGTTAGAATTCATATTATGAAGGTTAGAAAATCATTCTGGCTATATTGTGGCAAATGAAAAGAAAGGGGACAAAAGTGGAATCAGGGAGTCCAGTTAAGAAGTATTGCAGTTGTCCACATGAAAGATAATGCGGCTTGGATGGCAAAAGTGGAGACAGAAAAAAAATAATCATTTAAGATACGTTTTGGAAAAACAAACCCAATTTAAAAATGAGCGAAGAGCTTGAACAGAAATTTCTCCAAAGAAAATATAAAAGTGGCCAACAAGTATACGAAAAGATACTCAACATCACTAATCATTAGGGAAATGCAAATCAAAACTACCCATGAGGATGGCTACTGTAAAACAAAACAAAACAAAACAAAACACCTAAGGAAAAAAAAAAAAAAAACCCAGAAAATAACAAGTGTTGACAAAGATGTGGAGAAATTGGAACCTTGGTGCACTGCTGGTGGGAAGTAAAATGGTGCAGCTGCTACTGGTAAACAGTATGGTGGTTCCTTAAAAAGTTAAACATATAATTACCATATGATCCAGCAATTCCACTCCCACATGTAGAACTTAAAAGAATTGAAAGCAGGGTCTCAAAAAGACATTTTTACACCTATGCTCATAGCTGCATTATTAACAAGAACCAAAGGGTGGAAGCAACCCAAGTGTCCATGGATGGATGAATGACTATACATAATGTGGTATGTACATAGAATGGAATATTATTCAGCCTTAAAAAAGAAGGCAATTCTGATGTGGATGAACATGGATGAACCTTGAGAACATTATGCTAAGTGAAACAAGCCAGTTGCAAAAGGACAAATACTGTATTATTCCACTTATATGAGGTACCTAGAGTAGTCAAATTCATGGAAAATAGAAGGGTGGTTGCCAGGGACTGGGGCTTGCCATCCATGCCTCATTATTTAATGTTGTTTAATGGGTATAGTGTTCTGGAGATTGGCTGCACAAAAGTGTCAATGTACTTAACACTACTGAACTGCACACTTAAAAATGGTTAAAATAGATTTTTTGTGTATTTTACCACAATTAAAAAAAAACTACAACACTAAAAAGATATATTTTGGAGGATACAATGAGGCTTCTTGGTTGCAAGTGACAGAACCCCAATTTGAACTAGCTTAGGCATAAAATGAGGGTGTTGAGACTTAGTAGCACATGGAATCCAAGGAAAAGTTGAACAAACCATGGGAAAGGCAGGAATATGAAGCTTCAGGGACAAGTGGAACTAGGGACGTAAGAGCTTCCAGGATTCTCTCAGTTTCTCACCTCTGCTGCTTTCTGCACGTCGGCTTCTTTTTCACTGCAGACCAGTTGGTTCCATATGATAGGACATGTGGCTGCTGACAGCTCCTGTGTTTTACATTTTATGGCTTCCACACTGGAGAGGGATTTTCTTTTTTTCTCAATCTCAGTTCAAAAAAGTTCTGGGTAAGGAACCTGACTGGCCCATCTTGGCCCAGGACCAGTGGCCAAAGATGTGAGGTCATTTAAGACAATACTATGCAATAGTCAGAAGTAACAGAAACATGAAAAAGAAACACAATGAGATGTATAACACAATATCAATTATGTACACTTAAAACACATACATATATAATTATTCAAAGATACATGTATATATTTAAGGACATATATCAAACACATTAGAGTTACTACCTAAGTGGAGAGAGAAGGGACATGAGTAGGAATTGGAATGACAGAAAAAAGATAAAATGAGAAAAGTCTTGATGATAGTGTGGACAAAATGGTATGACTAGCCCAATTCTCTATGCGACAGAAAAATAGCAGCAAAAGAAGGGAGTAATGGAGGAAAGAAAGAAGAAAGGAGAAAGAAAGACAGAAAAAGAAAAAAAGTATTTCTGAGTCGGAATGAGGGGCAGTTTTCAAGAGAAAAGGAAGAGGAGAATGCTGGGGAGATGATTCCATACATATTCATTATAGAGATAGAAGAAACACATCCCGATAGAGGATTGGATGAGGGGAGTGAGGAGGATGGTGGAGTCCTGGATTTTGACTTAGGTGGTAGTATAATTTATTGAGATTTAAGACTGGCAAAGAAACAAATATTTGAGGAGAAAATCTGAGATTTGATAAGCTAAGTTTGAATTGCTTATGAGACATCCAAGAGGATCTTTTTTTTCCTTATTTTTTTTTTTGCCAGAAATGTGTCTATTTCAACGTCTATTTTATTTCTGAAGAACGAGCTCTTCAATTCACTTATCAAGTACTGTTCTTTTTTCCTTATTAATCTCCAATTTTACCTTAATCTCTTCTATTTTCTTTATTCTATTTATATTTTTTCTACCTTTTTGTTGAATACTTATCTTATTAATTTTCATTCTTTTTTATTTTATAATACAAGCACATAAGGCTACAAAATTTCCTCTGAGTGCTGCTTTAATGATATATCATGGATTCTGTTATGCAGTATTTTCATTATCTTAATTTCTTTTCTTTTCTTTTTTTTCATGGCTGGCCAGTAGGGGGATCTGAAACCCCACTTTTTTGTCCCCATTCCCCTCCCGCTATCCGAACCCTTGACCTGGGTATTATAACACATTCTAATCAACTGAGCTAACTGGCCAGCCTTATTAGCTCAAATTCTAAAGAATCCATAATCTTAGTCTTATTTTCTTTTTTTATCCATGAATTATTTAAAATTGGTGTTTGTTTGTTTGTTTTTATAAAGATGACCGGTAAGGGGATCTTAACCCTTGACTTGGTATTGTTAGCACCACACTCTCCCAAGTGAGCCACAGGTCGGCCCTAAAATTGGTGGTTTTTAAAAAAATTCCAAGTGGTTAGAATTTTTTGCTTAATTTGTGGTATTCAATTCTAGTTTCATAACTTTGTGCTCAACAAATGTGACCTGTATCATTTTTATGTTTAGAAATTTAATTCCTCCCTCCCCCATTATGCAAATTTGCTTTATTGTTTTCTAGATTACCCACATAATATGTGACCAAATCTATATTTTAAGAATGTAAAACATTATGAAAATATTTGGAGCCTTTACTCTCTACCATCAAATGTCCTCTCTTGCACAAAGGTAACCACTTTAAAAAGTTTGGTATGTATTCTTCCACATCTTTTCTGATGTATTTATATTAGAAATTTACATATACAATAAATGGTTTTGCTGCACAGAAATAGAACCATAACATATATATTGTTCTGCAACTGGCTTTTTAAAGAAAAAACTTTTAACGATACATCCTGAACAATGCTAATACATAATTCTTTAAACTCCGCAGCTTTCATTGTGATACAGGCCTAAATATGGTTGTCTTTTCACTTCTTTTTACCTGGTTTAAATCTGAGAATTCAAATTTTCCCATCAACAGTAAATTTGCATCTATTATTTGATTATTGCTTTTCTTCAGTCAGTTCTGTTATTGCCTTCTGAAACTTCAGTTACTAGTTTTTTGGGACCCATTCTCCATGTCTCTCATCCTTATCTCTCAGTTTGTATCTATTATCTTTTCTCTCTGAGTTATGGCAAATTTTCTTGAGCTAGTTTACCTTTTGGCATATTTAATTTGCAGTCCCCTGACATTGTTGCATTAAATTGGCAATCATGTTTGCCCTAAGAAACTACTATTCCTATTTCAGATTATCTTTCCACGTTTCTTAAAAAATTGATGCAATGTCCTCTCAAATTTCAATGTGAAAACGAATTAGTTTTTCAATTAACAATAATCGGGCCTTCGACAAATCTCATTGGCTACGATACTGCCACTGTGCAAAGCTTAAAACAAATTAGTTTTTAACCCTTCTTCCTATTTCTTTCAAATTTCTTGGCAAAGGTTGCCATTTTCTCTGACCATTCAAATCACTCTCCATCTTGCACTGTTGAATCTTTTCACCTATTGACTTTCTCCTTATGCTTAATCTTCTGGTGGCCAAATGTCTGTCACTTACTAGGAACTGAACAAATTCTGTCAGAGATTGATCAAATTTTTTAGGCTCACTCTAAGGAATAATTGGTAACTATTCTTTGATGGTTTAGAGGTCCAGTAGACTGCGTGGGACTGGGAAGGAGCAATTGGCCGGGGGGAGGGAGTTTCACCACTCCACAGTTCTTTTTATTTTTTTAAAAAAGATGACCAGTAGGGGGATCTTAACCCTTGACTTGGTGTTGTCAGCCCCACACTCTCCCAAGTGAGCCATGGGCCGGTCCGTCACACCACAGTTCTTAACAGGGGTTCGCGGAGAAAAAAGGTTAAAATAGCAGTCTTCCGATCCAGTTAAGTTTAAAAAAAAAAAAAGAAATCAACCTGAGATCCAGCGAAGTAATTTTTTCAAGATTCCACAGTGATACATTGATTCCCAAATCGGTTTGTAATACCTCCTGATTTACTTCCACCCTTCCCCTCAGCAAGAGCCAGTTATACTTTTTACGTTTTTTAGAAGTCAGGAGGCTTGGGATGTTGTCTGCCACAAAGAAAAAGACTTTTGATACTTTGGTACTTATCAACCATGTCACCCTGGGCAATTTACTTCAGTTCTCTGGGATTCAGTTTCCTTATCTTAAATATGGGGATAATAATAACTCCTCTTACAAGATCTTTAAGGTCCCAAAGTAAAAGTGGGGGGCACTAGTCCGAGTCTGTGGCGGGACACACCGGCCTAAGATGACTGGAGGAGGCCGGACTGTGGGGTGCCTCCGTCAACCCGAGCCCCAAACCAGCACCAGTGTCTCGGTGGCCACTACAAGAGCAACAGCAGCCACCGCCACGAACGCCCGCCTGGCCTGGCCTAGCCTGGCCTGGCCTGGCTTCACCTCACCTCACCGGCGCCGCGCCTCCACCTCCGGCCTCAGCACGCTTTCCCCGACTACACCTCTGCGCACGCGCAGCGCACGCCTCTCCCGCCCAGGCGTGCGCTCCAGCACTGCTCCTCGAACGTGCGTTCAGCGCATTTACTCCCGGTGCGGCCACCGTCGTTTGGGGAGGAGGGAGGGGGCGGGGAAGAGGGAGGGAGGTAGGCGAGCGCGCGCGCCGTCCGTCCGTCTCGGTTTCCTGGCTGCGCGCGGCGGTGGCAGAGGAGCTGCAGCTGTAACCCCAGCGGCGAAGATGGCGGAGGGGTTGGAGCGTGTGCGGATCTCCGCGTCGGAGCTGCGAGGGATCCTGGCCACTCTGGCCCCGCAGGCCGGGAGCAGAGGTGAGTCGCGCCGCCCAGCTCCTGGGCCGGGCCTGCCCGCCCCGCCTCCCTCTCCTCCTCTGCCTCCTCCCCGCTTCGTCCGCGGTTCCTAGGGGCCCCCGCCCCTTCCTCCAACAGTGGGGGCGGGGACCACGGGCGGACCCTCGCCGCCGTGTAGCCGGAGGGCCAGTGTGGGGTCGGGCTTAGCCAAGTCTGGCCCTCTCCGGGGGAACCCGACCGAGTTCCTGCCTCCACCCGCTTTCTCACCGCGAAGGTGAATGTTCCCCTTTGCCTCGGCCCGCTCAGACCAGCCCATGGGTTCCCAGCCGCCAGGAGACGCGAAAGGGAGTGGGTGCTGGGGTGTGGTGGAGGCCTTGGGGTGCATCTTTCTCAAAGGAATCATCCGCAGTCCTGTCCCCCTCATCTCTTTAGCGTCAGAGAGTAGGAACTGGGGAAATTAAGGAGAAAGGTTTAATAATAGCGTGGGACTTCCTTGCTGAACTTTTTTTCCCCAAGGCAGGCTTCTGAAAGATGCGCCACTGGAGGGATCCAGGACCTCAGAGAGCTGACTCTACTCTGGTTTGGCCTTGGCATGTGAAGAAGCAGTTTTTATCATAGAGAATTCTCAATTTGCAAGTTAATTTGAAGTCTCCAACCACATCAGGAAAGCTCCAAGAAAAATTCTAGTGTCTCACCTCTCTTTTGTTAGGCAGTGGAGTTGTGTAGAATGGTAGCTATGATAGGTGTGTTCCTCAAGCTTGTGGCCACTCTAAGTTGGTTTTCTTTGGTCAGCTGAATTGAATTATTCAGGCTGTTTTCTACCTCTGCTCTGGAACGTAGAAATAGCTCTTTTAATCCCTACCCGCCACTCCCCTACCCCCCAACACACACCCCTGTTAAAGACTGCCGAGGGTGAGCTATCCTGGGGTTAAACTGGTTTATCTTTGTTCATACTTGATGAGACAGTCTTATAAACTTCTGAAAATACTGAAGCAGTATCTTAAACTTCAGTTTCTTTCTTTCTTTCTTTTTTTTTTTTTTCTGTTTTGATATACCCACAAAAAATGGGGGTGAATGCTGGAGCCTATGATCACTGTTATGGGCTTGTTTGCATTCGTTTTTACAGAACAATACTAGGGTTTTATATAGCTTTCTATTTTGAGTAGTCAGTAATATTTTCACTAATTCCTGTGACTTTGCCACTGAAATATTTAGCAGCTACTAACAGATACTTACAAGCAAGAGATATTTGCTTATCTTTCATTCAGTAAGTTCATGGACCTGGAGAGCAGTTTCTAAAGTCCTGTACTCTCATCCTTGACTGCCTCAGTCCTTGGTATTTTGAGAGCATGTCACAATCCTTCCATCAGCATCCAGGTAAAGCTCCCTTATGGAACTTTTTTCTTCTCATATTCCATCATCATAGTAGCAGTTGTTCTCAGTATTCTAATGATGATGGTCTGAGTCGTGTTTCCTTGGAATGACTCTGCTGGCTGCTGTTAGAGAGTTGGTGAGGATGAGTGGAGTTGAAGAATGTGAAAGGAACTGCTTCTTTGGTTCAGTTGGAGGTATGTGATTAGGTGATTAATCCTAAAGAAGAGGATTGTCCTGATCAAATTCAGAGAATGGAGTTGCAAATATTTTCTCCAGAGATGTCCAGGACTGTGAACTGTTACGCATACCCCTCTTTTTCTCCTTTTTTCCCCTATAGAATGTTAAAAGGACTTAGTCACCCTGGAAAAAGATTAGAGGCAGAATAAAAGACTGAGATGGATTCAAGGGCTTTATAGACAGAAAACAGTCAAATACTGAAAATGCTAGAGGCATTTTCTTTTGTTCTGACAGTGATGAGGTAGTTTTGGTCTTGGGGATCTGAATATGACTTGGAAAACAAAAGACACTACGTTTTTTTTTCCTTGATTCCCTAACCCAAGTGTAGGTAGCTTCAACACAATTAAGTTTTTAGCTTTGTCAGTTGCTGTACAAATATTGTAAGCCCAGAATTTCTGCTTTTGCAGAAACGTCTTTCCTTGTCCACCAATATTAGGATTTAGATGTGTAGTTCTTTTTTTTTTTTAAAGATGATCGGTAAGGGATCTTAACCCTTGGCTTGGTGTTGTCAGCACCACACTCAGCCAGTGAGCAAACTGGCCATCCCTATGTAGGATCCAAACCCATGGCCTTGGTGTTATCAGCACCACACTCTCCCGAGTAAGCCATGGGCCAGCCCTAGATGTGTAGTTCTTGCTGGACTTTTCTGTTACTTAACCAGAATGACAATTTTTCCCCCTTCTTCCTCCTCTATTTTTTTCTTCTACCTCTTCCTCCTCAACATAACAGAAAACATGAAAGAGTTGAAGGAGTTAAAGGAGCCCAGGCAGCGCAAAGATAACAGGCGCCCAGATCTGGAAATCTATAAGCCTGGTCTTTCTCGACTAAGGAACAAACCTAAAATCAAGGAACCCTGTGGGAATGAGGAATTTAAGGATGAAGTTGTTAATGACAGAGATTCTTCTGCTGTTGGAAATGGTACAAAGCTCATTAAAGATGTCTGCAAGGAACTAGATGACCAGCAGCAAAATGGTCCTATAGACCCAGAAAATAATCGGGGACAAGAGTCCTCACCTAGGACTGCTGGACCAGAGGACCGGAGTCTAAGAATTATCAAGAGAACAAAGAAACCAGATTTGCAGATCTATCAGCCTGGGAGGCGTTTGCAGACTTTTACCAAAGAATCAGCTGGCCGGGTGGATGAGGAAGAAATTCTCAACCAAGTAGAACAACTGAGGGTAGAGGAAGATGAGTGCAGGGGAAATGTGAAAGAGGAAATTGTGAATAAACTAGACAAAGCTGAGAGAGAAAAGAGCCCAAATAGTGACCGAGTAAGGGCTGCAAAGGGAGAAAAAGGAAAGAGGATTGAAAAAGGGGAGGGGATGAAGAAAGTGAACGATGATCTGGCCCAGGGGAAGCCGGGTTCTGCAAAGCGCTACTCCCGCTCAGACAAACGAAGAAACCGCTATCGTACTTGTAGTACCAGCTCAGCTGGTAGCAACAACAGTGCTGAGGGAGCTGGCGTGACTGATAATGGATGTCGTCGCCGCAGACAGGATCGTACCAAGGAGAGGCCACGATTGAAGAAGCAAGTATCTATGTCCTCAACTGACTCCTTAGAAGAGGATAGAATTGATGAGCCAGATGGATTAGGGCCCAGGAGGAGCTCAGAAAGGAAGAAACACTTAGAAAGAAACTGGTCTGGCCGGGGGGAGGGTGAGCAGAAAAGCAATGGTAAGGAAAATCGAGGCACTCTTCGTGTCACTTTTGATGCAGAAACCATGAATAAAGATTCTCCCATGGTGAGGTCAGCCAGGGAGGATGTGGATAGGATAAAGCCTGACAAAGGCTCAAGCTGTGGGGGCAAAGGCTCTGAGAAGCAGGAGTCCAAAAACATGAAACAAGAACTTCGGGGTTGTGGTCGTGGCATTCTGATTCTGCCTGCCCATACCACCCTATCTGTCAATTCAGCAGGTTCTCCAGAGTCCACATCTTTGGGACCTCGGCTTTTGTTTGGATCTGGTAGTAAGGGATCTCGGAGTTGGGGCCGTGGAGGCACCACTCGCCGATTGTGGGACCCAAACAATCCTGATCAGAAACCTGCTCTAAAGAGCCAGACGCCCCAGTTACATTTCTTGGACACTGATGATGAAGTCAGCCCTACATCTTGGAGTGATTCACGCCAGGCCCAAGCATCTTACTATAAGTTTCAAAATTCTGACAACCCTTATTATTACCCTCAGACACCAGGCCCTGCCTCCCAGTATCCCTATACAGGCTATAGCCCTCTACAGTACCCAGTTGGCCCTACGAATGGTGTTTACCCAGGGCCTTACTACCCAGGCTACCCGACTCCACCAGGGCAGTATGTATGTAACCCTCTCCCTCCCAGTACCATGAGTCCTGAGGAGATGGAGCAGCACATGAGGAACATGCAGCAACAGGAGCTACATAGGCTTCTCCGGGTGGCAGACAACCAGGAACTGCAGCTCAGCAACCTGCTTTCTAGGGACCGCATCAGTCCTGAGGGCCTGGAGAAGATGGCCCAGCTCAGGTATGGTGTGTTCCATCTTGGCTATAGGGAAATGGGGATAAGCTGGAGGTGTATAGGCTCCTGTGGCTGAGAAAGGTAGAAACTTTTTCAGGGGAGCCACTGGGCATTATCTCCCTTTCACACTGATTTTTGTAAGGGAGGAGCAGTTGGAAAAAGAACAGAAGTTTTGTTTCTAGTCTTAGAAATGATTATGCTTCCTACTTTTTCAAGAAAACAGATTATTTTTAAGGGAGCATAGAATCTTGAAATGGAAAAGAAAAGACTTTCCAGAATGCCAAGGAATGAGGAACATATAACTTGCAGTGGAGATCTTATTTAAGTTGTTAAATTTAGATAAAGACATGGGAAAAACTGCTTTCCTAGATATAGCTGTCTTTAGAATGACATTCTGCTGTATACCTGGTCACATTTTGAATTTCTTGTCAAGGGAGGTGATTAATTTGCAGGAAGCTTGAATCTTGGGTCTAGCCTTTCCTGTGGTGTATTTGGAGCTAGAAGTTGCATGTATTTTATTCCAGAGCTGAACTGCTACAACTGTATGAGCGCTGTATTCTATTAGATATTGAGTTCTCCGATAATCAGAATGTGGATCAGATACTGTGGAAGAATGCTTTCTATCAGGTGATTGAAAAGTTCAGGCAGCTGCTCAAGGATCCAAATGTTGAGAACCCAGAACAGATTCGGAACAGACTTTTGGAGCTCTTGGATGAGGTAAACCATCTTTTTGTCCTCAGAATAAAAGCTTCAGTATCCTGTAGTCGTGATGGGCTTTTATGACGTGAAATACTATGTTTTAGAGAAGAACTTTGGCAGAAGCCATATGCTCTTTTCTTGGGTTTATGCCTACCTTATCTCTCTTGCTTCCTGGGACTATTAGTTCTGAGCTTGAAAGCTTTCTGAATGTCTTGCCCTGCAGGGGGAGGGAGAAAGAGGAGAGAGAGAGAGAGAGAGAGAGAGAGAGAGAGAGAGAGAGTGAGTGTGTGTGTGTGTGTGTGTGTGTGTGTGTGTGTACACATGTGCATTCATATCTTTAAAACCACAGAGAGGCTTATGCCATGAATTTATCTTGTGCTCAGCTGGTGGCTGCTAAATACCACATGTGCCTTCTTTTATGCAGGATGTCTGAGCATTAGTAAAACTGTGAAAGGGTCATTTACCCTAGTTTCTGTGGGTACATTGGATCAGAATAGGTTTATTCAGCCATTTCTTATTTCTTTCTCTTTGTAGGGTAGTGACTTCTTTGATAGTCTACTTCAGAAGCTGCAGGTTACTTACAAGTTCAAACTGGAGGACTACATGGATGGTCTTGCCATTCGCAGCAAGCCATTACTCAAGACAGTAAGCCAGCTTTTTTATGTACATTAAATATATTCATCTACTTCGTAAGCATTTATCTGGCTTAGTTATGTGCTAGGCACTGTGCTGGGTCTTGAGGATACAAGAACGAAAGATACAGTCTAGAGGGGGAACCGACAGATTAAACTGATAATTGTAATGTCATAAGTACTATGCTAATGGCAAATATAGAGTATTGAAGGAGCATAGAGGGAAGTGGATCTAACTTAGCCTGGTGCCAGGGTCAAGGAACGTTTCTCAGAGATGCCAAGCTGAGTCTTGAAATATGACTAGGAGTTTATAAGGTGAGAGGGGCAGTTTAGATAGAGGGCACAGTGAGAGGGAATCAAGTGTTGGGAAAGTGCAAGAAGTTCAGTGTGATGGTGTTTGTAATCTGGAGTGAGCTGTTGTAGGAGGTAAAGCTAGTGAAGTAGACAGGGACTAGATCATAAACTCTTGTCTGCTCTGCTGAAGAGTTTGGGCTTCATCCCGAAAGCACTGGGGAGCTATCAATTGATTTTCAGCAAATGGATAACATAAACTTGTCCTTAGAACCAGTCACTCTGGCATATTGGTGAGTTTGGATGCGAGTTGGATAAGAGGTTGTAGGCCTGAACTAAGGTAGAGATATTGGAGGTGGAAAAAAGAATACAGATTGGAAAGGTGTAAGTGAAATAGAATTAAATTGCTAGCTGATTTAGTGTGAAGGATGAGATTGGAGGCATGAGGAGTCTAGATCATCTCCCAGTTTGTGGCCTAGGGAAGTGGCTACAAAGGGAGAGGTTAGTTCAGGTTTGAATATGCTTAGATGGCGCTGTCTAGCTGGAGCTTGAAAATGAACAAATAAATATTCTGGTTTGTCTGGAGCTAAGGGAAAGAGCTGGACTGGTGATTCAGGAGACATCGATGTATATATAGGTGGTACCTGACCCAGAAGTTGGGTTACTGGAAAGGCTGGCCAGAGGACGTATCAAATTTCATGGTGAGGGTGGGTAAAATTGTTTTGTCAGATGTTAAGATTATGAAAAAGTGTCCATTGGATTGGTTGACCTTATCAAGAGTCATTTTAGTTGTAGAGGATGGAAGCCAGACTGTAGTGAAGAGAGGTGAGGCAGTAGAGATAATGAGAGAGTAATATATAGACCATTCTTTTAAGAGTCTTGGCTGTGAAGGCAAGAAGGGAAGATAGCTAAAAGAGAACACAGGGTCAAGAGAAGTTTTTATTTTTGTTTTTAAAGTGGGAGGGACTTGAGCATATTTAGGGGGAGGTTAGAGATTCATTAGAGTAAGTAGTGTGATTTATGGAGCAGAGCTTTCTTGTTTTTCTCCTCCTTTTGATGAGTCGCTGTGTCCAAACTCTCTTACTCATCAAGTATTCACTGAGCCCCACTTACATGTTATGTGCCATTCTAGGCAGAGGCAAGTCAGCTCAGAACAAAAAAGATGTGATCCTGTTTCTTGGAGTTTAGAATTTGATTTGGGATGAGTGAAGACGTTGGATGAGTAGTTACAGATGCAATGACTTTTGCAAAGTGTGTATGCTGGGAAGGGGTTAACCTGGTTTAGAGGATCATGGAAGACTGAGGAAATTACAGTTAAGCTGAGGCTGAACACCTGAGATGTCAGTCAATGCAGAAGGTGTATGTGCAGAGATGAGAAGAGGAATAATCTAGGGGAGGAAACAGTATACTTGAAGGTCCTGAAGTGGGAAAGAGTGTGTTGTGCTAAGGGAACTGAGGAAAGTCTGGTCTGACTGAGGTGTGGAGGAGAGCATGAAAGAGTGAAAGAGGTGTTTAGAATCTAGATCATCCAGGACTTCATGGTGAGGATGAGGGAGAGCTTTTGAAATAATTTTTGTTTTTTTCCCTGCTCATTGAAATGGTAAAGTGGCTGTAGTATGGAGGTATAACCAGTTGTTTTTGTGCTTTGTCAGTTAGATACCCAGGGTTCTTGGTGTTCATTCATAGAAGGAATGTGTGAAATAGTTAGGACCCTAAGGAGGGTATATGTCATGCAGTTACATATAACTTTGCTGAGGCACAACTTTGAGTTATGTGCTAGGAGGTTGATGTGCAGTAGCTCGTTATTTAGGTGGTGAGTGAGCCTTCCTGGGGGTCAGTATCTACTTCTCAGTGAAGCTTTGTTCTTTATTCAGTGACATGTATATTTCTTTTGTGTGGAGTGGAGAGGAATTATATGTTGTGAAGTAAGGAAAATTACTCCCTAATCTTTCTTAGGGAGGTTTTTTTGGTTGGGCACATGTCTTGGAATTAAGGGTCTACTCTATTGTTTTCTCACTGAGTGACAGAAGCCAAGCCTCTCAGTGAGAAAATATATTTATAGTACACACAGTCCCTGGCATGTTGTATGTGTTTGGTAAAGTGTAAGTTTATTTTTTTAAGCAAATGGAAAGTAATGCAGTAACATAATTCAGTGATAACACTTTAAGGAAAGACTATGATGATGGCAGGAAAAGAACAGAGTAAACAATTGTCTTAATATTTGTATATCACGTTATCATTTGTAAAGTATTTTTATGTTTATTCCCTCCAATTACTCTGTAGAATAGATATTTTTACATTCAAATGAAGAAACTGAGTCCTAGAGTGTCCCAAAGACTTCCTTGAGATCACACACAATTACATAGAGAGTCAGGTCTCCTGACTCCTAGTTTCAGAATATTTTCTTTCATTTGCCTGGGACTCAAAATAAGAATCACCCCTGCTCCCTTCTGCCACTCAGTTTTCTCAGTAAATTTTGTATCACACTGTTGGCTGTTTTTTGGTAGTGAAGGTTAGGCTGAAAACTTTGTTGTGGACTACTAGTGCCTTAACAGTGCTGCTCTGTCATTTTGACCCCATCTCTGTCCTTTGGGGTTGGAGTTAGTGTTTTTGGGGGTACTCTACTAACTGATTGTTTTTCTCGAAGGTAAAATATGCTTTGATCAGTGCCCAGCGGTGTATGATTTGCCAAGGAGATATTGCTAGGTATCGGGAGCAAGCCAGTGATACAGCAAACTACGGGAAAGCACGCAGGTACTTTTATCTCTAGTTCATAATTTCTCTCCCCTGTGTCTCTTTAAGCTAAGCCCTAGTAAGAGCAGTGGGCCACTTGCGCTGCCTCCCATATGAATGTCCCACAGTTGTCCCTGTTGGTCCTTTTAGTCATGCTTTACCATTCCAGAGTTACATCTAACACTCCAGTTTATGTCCTAAGTTTAGGCTGTCAGGATGAATTTGGAAAGAGTTGATATGGAGCTAGCATTTTCTTACTGTTTTTCTATTCTAGTTGGTACCTGAAGGCCCAGCACATTGCTCCCAAGAATGGGCGCCCATATAACCAGTTGGCTTTGCTGGCAGTGTACACGGTAAGAAATCCTGTGGACAGGGAAATGTTTTCTAGGCAGTGTCTTTTTTTTTTTTTTTTTTTTGGCATCTGGCCAGTATAGGGATCTGAACCTTTGACCTTGGTGTTATCAGCACCTAACCAAGTGAGCTAGCTGGCCAGCCCTGCAGGCAGTGTTTTAAAATATGGATTTTTTTTTTTTTTTTTTTTTGTCTTTTTGTGACTGGTAAGGGGATCGCAACCCTTGGCTTGGTGTCACCCGAACGCGCTCAGCCAGTGAGCGCACTGGCCATTCCTATATAGGATCCGAACCCGCGGCGGGAGCGCCGCTGCGCTCCCAAGCGCTGCACTCTCCCGAGTGCTCCATGGGGCTGGACCTAAAATATGGATTTTGATAGCATTTGCTCCTGGAGCTTGATTTCATCTGATCACTATAGCCCAAAGAATATCCCCTTCTGCCTCCCATCCTCAAAATCCTTTGGTTACTGTTACTTCATCAATCCACTTACAATGGCAGTTAAGTTCCTAAGGCAGTGCTCATGCTTTAGCCAAATGCCACTGTTTTTGTCCAGAGCTTCTGCTCTGAATCTTGTCTTGTTTCCCTTCCCTTCTTGCTTTATTCTGTTCAACTAGGCTATTCATTCTAGAAGGAAAATAAGGCTTCCTTTACCTCTCTCCCTTAAAGTCCTCACCTAGCCCTAAATAGTCAGTCAGCTCCTTGCTTGCTGTCTTTCCTCAGATCCTCTTATTTCTCTTAACTTTTCCTCCTTAACAGAAGGCAGTAAGCGCCAGATTGTACCTCTCTAGATATTACCAACTTCCTCTGTTTGGTTCTAACAAAGAGAAATGGGCCTTAGGAGCTAAGTGGGTTCCTATGGAGGAATCTGAATTGAAAGGGGAGAGGTGGAGGTCAATAGTAGATACCAAAGGTTCAAGTGTAAGAAGCAACTAATCTGCTCATTAGGAAGGAAGAGGTTTTCTTAATGCTGTAAAATTGATTGCCCAAATAAATACTATTTGAATTTAGTATTTATATTCTCTTTTATTCCACAAAACATTCAAAGAAAAGTCCAAATAATTATGTATTGACATAGTTAAGAAATGTGTTTACTGAAACATTTCCTGCAGAATCTATTGAATCTTTCTTCTCTTTTTACCTGGATCCTATTCTCTTTGTGATAGGTATTTGAGATTTTTTTCTACCCATTTGCAGTTTCGTTTTTCTCCCTGCTTTCTCCTATCCATCTTTTCCGTATTCTCCTATTTTTCCTTCTTTCTTGTTTCCTTTTCCAGCTTTTCTTCTTTGTAATTACTGAATAAAATGTTGTTTCTTGTTAATTAGAAAATATAATTAGCCATCACCTCTATCTAATTCCATCCAAGACATTTTTATTGCCCCAAAAGGAAACTCCATGCTTATTACTCCGCATTCCTTCTTCTGCTCCCTGCCCCCCCCGCCCTTGGCAACCACTAATCTGATTTCTGTCTTTATAGACTTATCTATTCTGGTTGTTTCATATAAATGGAATCACATAATATGTGATCTTTTGCGTCTGGCTTTTTTCATTTAGTGTAAAGTTTTCAAAGTTCATCCTTGTTGTAGCATTTATTGTTCATTCATTTTATGGTTGAATAATATTCCATTGTACGGATGTATAGTTGGCCTTCCATATCCTTGTGTTCTACATATGTGGATTCAGCCAACCATGGTTCGAAAACATTCAGAGAAAAAAAAATTCTGTAAAGTTCCAGAAAGCAAAACTTGAATTTGCAATACTCAAAGTGCTACATTTGAACCCATGAGAATGAAGTAATGTGTAGGCATTGTATGATATAGGTAATCTAGAGATGACTTAAAGTATAAAGGAGGATGTGTGTGTGTAGGTTATATACAAATAGTACACCGTTTTATATAAGAGACTTGAGCATCCATGGATTTGGTAGCCGAGGAGGGGGTCCTAGAACCAATCCCCTATGGGTACTGATGAACAACTGTACCTACTACATTTTGTTTATTCATTTATCATTGGTGGATGTTTGGGTTGTTTTCATCTTTTGGCTAGTGTGAATAGTGCTGCTTTAAAGTACAATGTTGAGTGCCTGTTTTCAATTCTTTTAGGTCTGTACCTAGGGGTGGAATTGCCAGTCATATGGTAATTCTATGTTTAACTTTTTCAGGAACCACCAACTGTTTTCCATTATGGTTGTACCATTTTACATTCTTACCAGCAATGTGTGAGGGTTCCAATTTCTCCACATTCTTGCATTTATTGTTTTCCTTCTCTTTTTTTTTTTTTTTTTTTTTTGATGACTGGCTGGTACAGGGATCTGAACCTTCTATTTTTTAAAATTATGACCAGCCTAGTGTTTGTGAAGTGATATTTCATTGTGGGTTTTTTGGGTTTTTTTTTTTTCACTTGGGGACATTTTTTTGTTTGTTTTCATTAATAGACTTTATTTTGGGTGATAGTTTTAGGTTTATAGAAAAAGTGAGCAGAAAATACAGATTCCCACATACCCCTTCAACTCTTTCCTCTTCCCTCACTCCCGTTTCCCCTATTATTAACATATTACATTGGGGTACATTTGTTACAATTGATGAGCCAGTATCGATATGTTATTGTTACCTGAGGCCACAGTTTATGTTAGGGTTCACTCTTTTTTTTTTTCTAATTGTGGCTGGCTGGATGGCAGGGGCATCTGAACCCATGACCTTGATGTTACCAGCACTATGCTCTCCCAAGTGAGCTAAACAGCCAACCCAGGATTCACTGTTAGTATTGTACATTCTGTGGGTTTTGACAAATGTATAGTGACATATATCCACCGTTACAGTATCAAATAGAATAGTTTTACTGCCCTAAAAATACCCTCTGTTCCACCTATTCATCCGTCCTTTCTCCTTTGAGCCCCTGGCAACCATTGTTCTTTTTTTTTTTTTTTTTTTTGGACTGGTAAGGGGATTGCAACCCTTGGCTTGGTGTCGTCCGCACCACGCTCAACCAGTGAGCACACCGGCCATCCCCATATAGGATCCAAACCCGCGCCTTGGCGCTACCAGCGCCGCACTCTCCCGAGTGAGCCCCTGGGCTGGTCCAACCATTGATCTTTTTACTGTCTCTGTAGTTTGCCTTTTCTTGAATGTTATATTGTTGGAATCATACGTTACGTTGTAGCCTTTTCAAATTGGTTTCTTTCACACTTAGCAATACACATTTAAGTTTTTTTTTGTGGCTTGATAGCTAATTTCTTTTTATTGCTGCATATTATTTTATTACACGGATGCACCACAGTTAGTTTATCCATTCACCTATTGAAGGACATCTTGGTTGCTCCCAAGTTTTGGCAATTATGAATAAAGCTACTGTAAACATTCATGTGCAGGTTTTTGTGTGGAAATAAGTTTTTAACTCATTTGGGTAAATACCAGGGATCACAATTGCTAGATCACATATGGTAAGAGTATGTTTAGCTTTGTAAGAAACTGCCAAACCGTCTTCCAAAGTGGCTGTACTATTTTGCATTCCTACCAGCAATGGATGAGAGTTCTGTTGCTCCATATCCTCACCAGCATTTGGTGGAGCCAGTGTTAATGGATTTTTGCCATTTTAATAGGTATGTAGTGTTATCTCATTTTAATTTGCAATTCCAAAATGACATATGATGTTGAGAATCTTTTCATATGCTTATTTGCCATGTGTATGCCTTTTTTGGTGAGGTATTTGTTTAGATCTGCCCATTTTTAAATTGAGTTTTTTCCCCTTACTGTTTTTTTTTTTGTTTGTTTTTTGTTTTTGGTGGCCAGCCAATCCAGAGATCAAACCCTGGACCTTGTTTTTTTTTTTTTTTTTTTTTTCTTCTTTCTTCCGAGCAGTGAGAAACCCTGAAGAGGCTAATTTCCTGGAACCCTCAAGAGAGAGGCATTCTTTCCTTTGGAAATTAACCACAAACTGGGGTTCTCTCCCTGCATTTATTCTCCAAACCAAGAAGTTACAGGAAAAGAACATAGGTGGGGTTTAACAAAAGAGGCTTGTAACATCAGTGAAACAAGCAAAGTGACATTCCATAATGCATTTTGCAAAAGATTGAGTCCATCCACCAACAAAAGTTTGATCTTAGCAAACACTGTTTTTTCCTACACAGCAATTTCCCCAGTATTTTACATATCAATCAAGTAACTTGTCTGTCCTTGAGCCAGCGACTTTGCTATGTTACAAAGACTTTAGCCTGAGGAAAGTTTCCTGTCTTTTGCAAGGTTAACATTTCTTTTTCTTTTTTTTTTTTTTTTAATTTTATTATGTCGATATACATTGTGGCTGATTATTGCTGCCCATCACCAAAACCTCCTTCCCTCCTCCCTCCCCCCCCAACAATGTCCTTTCTGTTTGCTTGTCGTATCAACTTCAAGTAATTGTGGTTGTTATATCTTCTTCCCCACCCCCTGGTTTTTTTGTGTGTGTGTGTGTGTGTGTGTGTGTGTGTGTGTGTGTGTGTGTGTGTGTGTGTGTGTGTGTGTGTGTGTGTGTGTGTGTGTGTGTATTATATATTAATTTTTAGCTCCCACCAATAAGTGAGAACATGTGGTATTTCTCTTTCTGTGCCTGACTTGTTTCACTTAATATAATTCTCTCAAGGTCCATCCATGTTGTTGCAAATGGCAGTATTTCATTCGTTTTTATAGCTGAGTAGTATTCCATTGTGTAGATGTACCACATTTTCCGTATCCACTCATCTGATGATGGACATTTGGGCTGGTTCCAACTCTTAGCTATTGTAAAGAGTGCTGCGATGAACATTGGGGAACAGGTATACCTTCGACTTGATGATTTCCATTCCTCTGGGTATATTCCCAACAGTGGGATAGCTGGGTCGTATGGTAGATCTATCTGCAATTGTTTGAGGAACCTCCATACCATTTTCCATAGAGGCTGCACCATTTTGCAGTCCCACCAACAATGTATGAGAGTTCCTTTTTCTCCGCAACCTCGCCAGCATTTATCGTTCAGAGTCTTTTGGATTTTAGCCATCCTAACAGGAGTTAGATGGTATCTCAGTGTGGTTTTGATTTGCATTTCCCGGATGGTGAGTGATGTTGAGCATTTTTCATATGTCTGTTGGCCATTTGTATATCTTCCTTAGAGAAATGCCTACTTAGCTCTTTTGCCCATTTTTTAATTGGGTTGCTTGCTTTTTTCTTGTAAAGTTGTTTGAGTTGGACCTTGGTTTTTATTAGCACCATGCTCTAACCAATTTAGCTGATGGTCAGCCTTATTGTTGAGTTTTAAGAGTTCTTTGTATATTTTGGATACAAGTCCTTTATCAGATATGTGTTTTGCAAATATTTTCTCCCAATCTGTGGCTTGTCTTCTCATACTCTAGCAGTGTCTTGCAGAGCAGTTTTTAATTTTAATGAAATTTAACTTGTCAATATTTTCTTTCATTGATTATGCTTTTAGTTTCATATTTAAGACATTGCATACCCACAGTTACCTAAATTTTCTCCTATATTAATAAGTTTTATGTTTTGCATTTAGGTCTGTGATCCATTTTGAGTTAATTTTTGTGAAAGGTGTAGGGTGTATAGATTTATTGTTTTACATGTGAACTGTCCAGTTCCAGCACCATTTGTTGAAAAGACAACAAATGATGCTGTTGAATTGCCTTTCTCTGTTGAATTGCCTCTGGTCCTTTGTCAAAGACCAGCTGACTATGTTTGTGTGTATTTATTTCTGGGCTCTCTATTTTATTACATTGATCTGTTTGTCTATTAGATCATTACCACACTGTCTTGATTACTGTAGCTTTATAGTATGTCTTGAAGTCATGTAGTGTCAGTCTTCCAACTTTGTTCTTCTCCTTCAATATTGTTCTGCCTATTCTGGATCTTTTGCCCTGTGGATATCTACAAACCTAATGAGTATAAAGTGATATTACATTGTGATTTTGATTTGCATTTGCCTGGTAACTAATGATGTAGTGCATCTTTTCATGTGCTTATTTGCTATTTGGAGAAATGTTTATTCAAATTCATTGCCCATTGTTAAAAATTTTTTTTTTTTTTTTTTTTTAAAGATGACCAGTAAGGGGATCTTAACCTTTGACTTGGTGTTGTCAGCACCACCCTCTCCCAAGTGAGCTACAGGCCAGCCCTTAATTTTTACATTTTTGATAGTGGTAAAATACTCTTAAAATTTCTCTTACTCGTTTTTTTGAAGACTAGTCAAATGCTGTAGTGAGAAGAGGAGAAAGAGTGGAACAGGGAGTTCAGTCAATCTGTAGCTGACTGTAAACAGTCATTTGAGATAACGCTACCTTTGGACCACCCTCATCTTTCCTTTTTTTTTTTTTTTTTTTTGGCAGCTGGCCGGTTACCCATTTTTAAGTGTATATTTGAGTAGTGTTAAGTACTGTACATTCTTATTGTTGTGCAGCCAGTCTCCAGAACTCTCTTTATCTTGCAAAACCAAAACTCTATATCCATTAAACAATAGCTCTTCATTCTCCCTCCCCCCAGTCCCTGGCAACCACCCCTTCTACTTTCTGTCTTTATGAATTTGACTACTCTACTCTAGATACCTCATAAATAGAATCATACAGTATTTGTCCTTTTGTGTGTGGCTTATTTCACTTAGCATAAGTCCTCAAGGTTCATTCATGTTGTAGCACTTTTCAAAATTTCCTCCTTTTTAAGGCTGAGTAATATTCCATTTTATGTATATGCCACATTTTGTATATTTATTCATCTACTGATGGACACTTTGGTTGCTTCCACCTTTTAGCTATTGTGGATGATGCTGCAATAAACATGTGCATACAAATAACTCTTTGAAACCCTGTTTTCAGTTCTTTGGGGTACATACCCAAAAGTGGAATTACTGGATCGTATGGTAATTCTATTTTTAAATTTTTAAGGAATAGTCATACTGTTTTCTATAGCAGCTGTGCTATTTTATGTTTCAAGTAACAGTACACTAGGGTTTTAATTTCTAAACTTCTTTGTCAATACCTGTCATTTTGTTTTTTTGATAGTAGTCATGCTAATGGATGTGAGGTGGTATCGCATTGTGGTTTTGATTTGCGTTTCCCTAAGGACTAGTGATGCTGGGCATTTTTTCATGTGCTTGTTGGCCATTTGCATATCTTTGTGTTTTTTTGTTTGTTTTTAGTTTTGGGGGCTGGCCAGTACAGGGTATTTGCATATCTTTGGAGAAATGTTTATCCAAATCCTTTGTCCATTTTAAAATTGGATTGTTTATCTTTTGTGTTTTTGAGATTTAGGAGTTCTTTATATATTCTGGATACTAGACCCTCATCATATATACGGTTTGCAAATATATTTTCCTATTCTGTGGGCTGTCTTTTCAAACTCTTAATAGTGTCCTTTGATGCACAAAAGTTTTAATTTTGATGAAGTCCAGTTTATCTTTTTCTTTTCTTTTGTTGCTTGTGCTTTTGGTGTCAGAGATAGGAAATCATTACCAAATCCAAGGTTAAGATTTACCTCTGTTTCCCCCCCAAGATATAAAACATTTATTTTATATATGAATGCCATGTTACTTACCACATAAGTCTCTTAAATGTTACATCCTCTCACTGTATGTTTTGTAAATATAAAGTATCTTGCTATATGCATGGATTCTAATAAAAATGTTGCTATTTCTGTGACTTATAGTTTCCATTAGATTTATATTATCTTTCAGTTCTATTTTTCCATGAACTTTTTCAAGTACCCTAGTATCTTTAAGCCCTTTTATCCTTTATTTTACACAAATGTGTGACAGGGTAGAGATTGATTTTTAACCTAATTTGAATCTTTGTAGTAAGAATATTTAACCATTTTACGAGTATGCTAACTCATCTGTACCTCTGTCAATCTATTTTATGCCAAGTTTAATGTTTCCTTGCTGTTTTTCGTTTGCTGTGTAATCTTGGTTTTTTACCACTTCCTGTCCAACCCAAAATATTGGAATGTATATGTTTTATTTTTGTCTGTAACACTTATCTTAATATCAAATTTATTTATATTGTTACCAAACCCAAGTCTGGCTGCCTGCCCCATACAAAAACCCTGTTTTGTTTTGGTTTTTAAAGAGTTTTATAGTTTTAGCTTTTATATTTAGTTGTTTGATCTATCTTAGGTTAATTTTTATATATGGTATGAGGTAAGAGCCCGGCTTCATTTTTTCACATGTGTGTTTCCAATTCTCCCAGCACCATTTGTTGAAGAGACTATTTTTTCTCTGTTAAATGGTCTTTGGCACCCTTGTCAAAAATGAACTGATATATGGGTTTAGTTTTGGACTCTCAGTTCTTTTCCATTGATCCATATGTCCTTATGCTAGTACCACAATTGTTTTAATTACTGTAGGTTTGTGGTACAAAAATTGGGAAATAATGAGACCTTCAACTGTGTTTTCCTTTTTCAAGACTGTTTTGGCTATTTGTGGTCCTTTGTAATTCTGTATGGATTTTAGGTTGGCTTTTCATTTCTGCAGTAACAGTCATAGGGATTCCGAAAAGGATTGCGTTGAATCTGTAGATTGCTTTTGGGAAGCATTGTCTCTTTACAATATGAAGTCTTCTAATCCATGAACACAGGATGTCTTTCTATTTACTTAGATCTTCTTTAATTTCTTTCAACACTGTTTTATAGTTTTCGATGTGTAAGTTTTGTACTTCCTTGGTTAAATTCATTTCTAAGTATGTTATCCTTTTTGATGCTGTTGTAAACAGAATTGTTTTTTAAATTTCCTGTTCAGATTGTTCATTGCTAGTATACAGAAATACAACTGTTTTTTGTGTGTGGATCTTGTGTCTTGCAACTTTGCTGAATTTCCTCAGTGGCTTTTTGCTATTCTAATTTTTTTTTTTTTTGGCAGCTGGCTGGTTTGGGGATCTGAATCCTTGATTCTGGTGTTATAACACCATGCTTTAGCCAACTGAGCTAACTGGCCAGCCCTTTGCTGTTCTAATTAAACTTATTTTTCTTTCGTGGACCTCGGACCAAGATTAGCACTCCCTTCAAGTTCTTTTCCTCTGTCCCTCATTTTCTGTCTCCCTCTCATTCTAGTTATCTATTAACATTTTTTTCAACTTTTCTGTCTCCTCCAGTCATTCATTCAGTGAATCTCAGGTATTTATGACAACATGCTTGTTTACAAGTGCTTTGCTGGGTGCAGTGAGTGATAAAATATATGATTGGTTTCTGCCCAGAAAAAACCTTTGTTGAGAAGGCAAGTGAGGTATATAGGCAATAATAAAAATTAGACTTCATAAAATATGTAATTGATTGTAGATGCACGATTATTTTCTGTTCCACTTAGAATAACATTGCAAATTAAAATGACACAATAGTAGGTATTGATTGTAAGTTGCATCTCAATTTCAGAAATGTTAAAACATGAAAAAAATATGTTGTCGGGCCGGCCTGTGGCTCACTCGGGAGAGTGTGGTGCTGATAACACCAAGGCCACGGGTTCGGATCCCATATAGGGATGGCCGGTTCACTCACTGGCTGAGCGTGGTACTGACAACACCAAGCCAAGGGTTGAGATCCCCTTACCGGTCATCTTTAAAAAAAAAAAAAAAGAAAAGAAAAAAATATGTTGTCAAATTAGTAAAATACAGTCTCAAATGAAGTGAGTGGTATAGGCAGAGATTAATATGGATTAGAATAATATTAAAAATAGCTACCACTTAACTGACTGTACTGGTTGGCCAGATATTCTGTTAAACTGTTTGTATTACGAAATTTTAATCTTTTCAGGAGCTATATGTGTGTAAATATCTCCATTTTGCAAATAAGGAAACCTCTCAATTAACTTGCTTAGTGTCATATCTACTAAATGACAGAACCAAATTTAGATTCAAGCAATAGACTGTATAACCTGTGCCTTTTTCTATAATTTATATCTTAGAAAAAGAATGGAAAAAAACCCAAAAAAGCCTGTGCTTTTAACCATGTGAGATGAATACAAGGTATGAGTTTTGAAGAATGAGCAGGTGCTGGGGAGGGAGAGAAGCTAGTATTTTAGATGTATTTTGAGACAGTTACAGAAAACAGTGAAAATGTATATGAAGTTGGAGAGGCAGTGAAAAAGGCTTTTGAATGAATATTTTTTCCCCTTTTGTTTGAGTGTTTTTCTTCTTCCTTCTTTCTGACCCTCTTCCCTTTCCTTTACTTCTTTTTTTCCCTATTAATTGGTTGTAAAATGGACTTGAAGTATTTATTTGCTGAATTCATTGAATAATATTCATAAAGTGTTCAATTCATCTGCTAATTATTTACTATTTAAAAAAATTATCGATAACAATAGCAGTATCATTGATTAAGTACAGCTAAGTGGGAGGCAAGTGATCTAACATTATAGATATTATCTCTAAACCTAAGGACACTGCCCCATGGGTATTATTGTTCCCATTTTAAAGGTGAGGCTTTGAGAGTGCAGGAAGATTATTACATAACTTGTCCAAAGTCTCAAAATAAAATCCTGGATAAGCTAATATGGTCATGCATCACTTAACAACGGGGATGGGTTTTGAGAGATGCGTTGTTAGGTGATTTTGTTGTTGTGTAAACATCATAGAGTGTACTTACGCAAATCTAGATGGTATAATCTATTACACATCTAGGCTAATACTTTTATAAGGCTGCTACACAGTAGGTTTGTTTACATCAGCATCACCACAAATGTGGTGAGAGAAATGTGTTGTACTGCGACAGCTATGACGTCACTAGGCAATAGGAATTTTTCAGCTCCATTGTAATCTTACAGGACCATGGTCATATGTGTATTCTGTCGTTGACTAAAATGTCATTATATGACAGGGGGCCTTCAAAAAGTTGATGGAAGGATTTTTATTATCTTTTAATTCAATTTTCCATGAACTTTTTGAAGTATCCCTGTATTTGAACCTAGGTCTGTTTGGCTCTTAATTTCATGATTTCATTATACCATACTGACCCTTTGATAAAAATAGGAAATTTAGCCTGAATTTAATGTTCTTCCTCTAAGAACAAAACATAGTTTCTGTTTATATTCTAAGAGATTTTTTATTTCTTTCTTCCCCATGAGTACTTGGTTCTTGGAGCATCTCTGCATGTAACATACAATATAGTGCAAGAAGAGATCTCTGATGTAGTTGTCATGGCTTCTCCCATGGATAGCATTCTGATTTTCTTACCGGAATTCCTCACAGCCCGGAGGATAGGCTGGGACAGTAGGGCTTCTTGGGTCAGCTACCTCACGCTGGAATCAGGAAGAGAATAGGTTGACTGAATGTCTCTGGTTTCTTTCCACAGAGGAGGAAGCTTGATGCTGTGTATTACTATATGCGCAGTTTAGCTGCCAGCAACCCTATCCTGACTGCCAAGGAGAGTCTCATGAGCTTGTTTGAAGAGACCAAACGAAAGGTGAGTGGGGATACAGGCAGAATCATTCCTTCCTAAAAGAATGTATTTCCCTTGGTGCCTGTGTGTCCTTAGGGGAGTGACTAATAATGTCTTCAAGTGGTCCCATCGGGCTGTGCTGATGGATAATCAGTCAGTCTCCTTGCAGAACCAAACTGTGATCTTCAGGAGAGCTTTCAGAGGCCCTTGGGTGTACATGTTCCACAGCATCTAGTTTACAAAATTAATAACTTTTATGAAACAAAGTAGATGATACTCTGCTACTTTGGAACTTTGGCAACATCTTTACTTTTTATAGTCCTTATGCAACAAGTACAAAGTGAGGTGAGGCTTTTCTCTTTGTTAGCTGAATCTCAGGAGAGTCTCAAGCTTGTATGTTTGTATGTTGTACAGGCAGAACAGATGGAAAAGAAGCAACATGAGGAATTTGAACTGAGCCCTGACCAATGGCGGAAAGGAAAGAAGTCTACTTTTCGGCATGTTGGAGATGACACCACTCGCCTGGAGATCTGGATTCATCCATCTCATCCCCGGTCCACGCAGGGCACTGAGTCCGGGAAGGATTCTGAGCAAGAGAATGGGCTGGGCAGCCTGAGCCCCAGCGATGTAAGTTCCTGAGAGAGATGCAATGAACTAAACTAGCTAAGTAAGCCTGGTACCATGGTTTATACAACTGTGAGGTGCTCCACAGATGCTTCCCACTGACAACATGGGAAGACAGACCTCTTGAGGCTCACTGATGTCCTGTTCCTTCTAACCTACCTTCCTTTAACTTTAGTACATGCTTCTCTTTCTCACCACTATGTGGCACTGTAGAATTTAGTAAAAGTAGGATTAGAATTTTTTTTTTGTTTTTGGTTTAGTCACCAGAATGATGCTTTAGGATTCTGTGTGTGATTGTATACTTATTTTTTCCTCTTAGTTGACTTTATTTTTAAAGAGTGAGCTAAAGTAGCATGGGTAGGTTGGTTAGTGGTTTGTGATCAGCCTTTCATTGGATAATGACTCTTGGGCTGAGACTTTTTCCTTGAAGCCGGAAGAAATGACAGCGGAAAATCACAGGTTTATATGGAAGACTTTTCCTCTTCCTTTACTCAGTTAATAATTATTGAGTACTTACAGTATGTCAGACACTAAAGATGCAGTGAACAAGATCTCCCCTTGCTCTCAAAGAGAGCATTCTAGTGGAGGACGCAGAAGAGTGAACAGGCAATTAGAATACCACGTAATGAATTTTGTTTTGGGGTACACACCCAATATTATGGGAACACATAGCTATGGGACCAAAGCAACCATTGGTCATTGAAGTATAAAGAGTGAGTAGGAGTTATCTAGAGGAGAAGGAAAAGGAGAGTGGTAAAGCGTATCCCAGGCAAAGGGAAAAAAAAAATAGCTTATGCAAAGACCTTCGTATTTGAGGCTGGCGAAAGAGAGTGCAGTAGTTGGAAAACCGTAAGTGACTGGTTCATTGTACCTTGAGAGTAAAATTCATAGTGGAGTTGGTTGTACGGTAAGCAGGGGCCAGATGTCAAAGAGTCATACGGCAGATAATTTGGCCTTTATCCTGAAGATAGTAAGGAGCTATTGAATGCTTTAAATGGGGCAATAACATGTCAGATCTGCCTTTTAAAAATGTAACTGGCAGCTTTGTGAAAAGCTTGGAGAAGAATAAGACTAGAGATAGGAGACTAGGAGGGTGCTGCAGTAATTTAAATAAGATGTTTAAAGGACTTGAGCCAATAAGTGTCTTCGGAGATGGGGAGAAGTAAATAGACATAAGATATATGGATAAGGTACAATCCAAAGGACTTGATTGGACATGAGGAGCTCAGGGAGAAGAGGGTGTTAAGAATAACACCTAGATTACTGGCATGGAAACTGGGTATATGGTCCATTCTCTGAGATAGGGAATAAAGGCAGAGCTCGTTTTAGGAGAAAAATGATGAATTTCATTTAGACATGTTGAATTTGTCATTTCTGTAGGACATTGAAGTGGAGATATTCAGAGGCTAACAGATGTCTGAAGCTGAGGAGATTGGTCTAGGCCAGAGATGAAGATTTTTGAAGGCATCCTCTATAGATGGTAATGAAGCCATGAGAGTTGATTCAATTGCTCAAGGAAAAGAATGTAGAAGGATAAATAATTTAAAGGTCTAAGAAAGAAAGGAGATAAATGTGAGGGAGAGGTCCTTGCACAGAGTGGGAAGAGAGTAGGATCTGGGTGAAGGGATTAGCCTGACAGGACGTAAGAGATCCCTCTTTCCCACACTTGAGAAAAAGGAAGATGCAGATAAATTTGTGGGTGTTGGAGGAAAATGAGGGAGGGCCTTTTGTTTTCTATATTCTCTTTAAAGTTGGAGGCATGGTTGTCTGTTAAGAGTGAATCAAAGGTGGTAGGATAGGAGGACTTTACCTTTGGGGGTTAGTTTTAAATTTCCATTTATCTTCCTATTTCCTTTTCAGTCTTTAGTTGTTCTGTGGATGACTTGGAAGGCAGTAATTGCTTATAAGTGAAACTCCTAACTTCCTATGTCACAGAGTGTCCATGGGGCTGCCTATTTGTGTGTGTTATAGCAATGTGTTGAGGTGATTTGGATTGCTGCTGTGATAGAGTCCCTCACTGCTGCCCTCTTCTAGTTTGGATATTACAACCGCAAACTGGAAGCCTATTTGAATGAGATATATTGTTCTATTGGATTAGTCCACTGTCCACCTAGTTTTGTAATGAAAGCAGCAAGGGACAATTTTTTTTTTTTTTTTTTTCTAAAATGACCGGTAAGGGGATCTCAACCCTTGGCTTGGTGTTGTCAGCACCACGCTCAGCCAGTGAGCAAACCGGCCATCCCTATATAGGATCCGAACCCGTGGCCTTGGTGTTATCAGCACCGCACTCTACCGAGTGAGCCACGGGCCGGCCTGAGCAAGGGACAATTTGAGAAAGCATTTTGTGGCTCTCTTTGACGTTGGCTTCAGGGTTGAGGAGTATCTCTCATAAAGGTAATGACTAATCTTTTATAGGTCTCCAGTCTTTTATAGCTCTCTCCCATTAGGTGTTTTATTTATTTATTTTTTTAAGTAATGTGTGTGTTTTTATTCTTATATGCATCTCAGGGAAGGCATTTTCAGCATGGGAGCTGTCATTGAACCCATTAATTATCTTATGTTTAATTATACAAATAATATATAAATATAAGATTACTTCAAGAAGTTCATGGAGAAATAGATTTTTTTTTTTTTTTTTTGTCTTTTTCGTGACCGGCACTCAGCCAGTGAGTGCACCGGCCATTCCTACATAGGATCCGAACCCGCGGCAGGAGCGTAGCTGCGCTCCCAAGCGCTGCACTCTCCCGAGTGCGCCACGGGCTCGGCCCGAGAGAAATAGATTTAAAATATATTACAAGCAGGGCTTGCTGGTTACCTCAGTTGGTTAGAGCATGGTATTATAACACTAAGGTAACAGGTTTAGATCCCTGTACCAGCCAGCCGCAAAAATACACACACACACACACACACCCATATAAACACACACATAACATGTATATGTGTGCGTATATATATGTTTTTAAAAAATCATGGACTTTTTATTTATTTTTTTGGCTGGCTGGTACAGGGATCTGAACCTGTGACCTTGGTGTTATAAGGCTGTGCTCTAACCAACTGAGTTAATTCCATGGACTTTTGAAAGTATCCTCATATTCCTAGTAAAAATTTCAAACAGTTATAGATGTATATAGAGTAAAATGTGGTCACTTGTTTTGTAAACTATTCATGAAGCTATTTATATGTTTTTGGCTTGTACATCATTTTTGGGTAACTATTTCCCTTAATTTCTTTTACATTTACATCTGTGAGTTTGGGGTTTTAATTCTTAACTTGAGCTTGAGCACTTAAGAAGTCTGCCATTTCATAGCTCTTCCTTTATCCAGTCAGGAAACCACACTGCCTTTTTCCTGCTTTCTCAGGGCCCCGGTCAGCTTCTCATATTCTTTTCTTTCTTGCAGTAGGTCGCAAGAACTCAGTTTGCCCTCTCTGTTCATTGGAACACACAGATTGATGAGACGTAGGCATTGGTATACAGAGATTAAAACAACCAAAAATGATCTTTAACCTCAGGGAGCACTTGGTCATGTGGAGAAGACAGAAACATAAATATGTATGATTATAGTGCAGTATGGCAAGTGCTGTGATAAAAGCAAGCATGGGAGGCTATCGGAGTATGCAATTAGAGCATGTAATCTAGGAATGGTGAGAGAAGGCTGGGATGAGGTGGCATTTTGCAGCTCAAGTATGATCAAGTATGATGTAAGGGCATTTCTACACTGAGGCACGAAAGCTTGAAAGAAGCATGGAGCCTTAGGGAACTGCAAGTGGTTCAGTATGGCTGGACACTACGATGTGAGAAGTGCTCTTGCTAGAAACTTGAGTCATCCTTTACCCCTTCTTTTCCTTTGTTCCCACATCCAGTCAATACCAAGTGCTATTGAATTCATGCCCTGAATATAACTTGAAGCCATCTACTTCTCTCTGTTCTCATTGTCACCATCCTAGTACAAGCTATCATCATTTCAGTAATCCACACACTGTTGAAAGAAGTTCCTAATTGTCTTTTCACGTTTATGCCTGGTCCTCTTCTGGCCTTTCTTTTTAGACAGTATCCCAAATGAGTGTCCAAATACACATTTCTTTCTTTCTTTCTTTTTTTTTTTTTAAATTAGATGAGTGGTAAGGGGATCTTAACCCTTGACTTGGTGTTTTCAGCACCATGTTCTCCCAAGTGAGCTAACCAACCATTCCTATATAGGGATCTGAACCCACGGCAAATACACATTTCTGATCATGTCACTCCCCTCTTGAAAGTCTTCAGTTGTCTCTTTTCGCTCCTATAATCAGGTCCAAATTTCTTGACCTAGTTCATGGGGCCCCCTATGATCTGGTTTTTGCTACTTACCTTACACCTCTCTTCCTTCCTTTGTTACTGTGTTCTAGCCACACTGGCTTCTTCCTTGAAGAGTCCAAGCTCTTTTCTGGCCCCTAGCTGTTGTACATTCTCTCAGCCCGCAGTGCACTTCCCTCTCTCCAGTTCTTCTGCCTTTATCAGTCCCATTCTTATCTTTCAGGTGTCACCCTAAGCTTTTCCTGATCCCCAAGACTGGCTGTTTCTCCTTCATAATACCACATTTCTAGCTAAGTAATTTTAGGTGTAGTTTTGTTTTGTTGCTGTCCCTTGCTAGATTGAGGACTCTATGACAGTAGGGTCATATCTAGTTTGTTCACTCATTTGTCCCCAGTGTCTGCATATAGAAGATTCTAAATAAATTTCAGTTGACTATACAAATGAGGGGAAGAACAGTGAGGGATGAGGCTGGAGAAGGTAATGGGCCAGATCCTTCATAAATACTGGGAAGTTTGGATATCAGGACTTGAGGATTTTAAGCAGGGAGATGACATAATAGGATTTGTGTAATTACTATTTCCAATACTTCTACTGTTGGAACAGATTTGCCTTTTAAAGGGAATTTTTTAAAGTGCAGAAGTAAGCAATTTATTGTACCTAAATCAAACAAAAATGTGTATATAGTTTAAAGTGAAAGTCACTTGTATTCCTACCTTCAGAGACAACGCTGTTAACTATTTGACAGATGTTCTTCCAGACCTTTTTCTATGCATTTATAAGTGTGTTCACATGCACACATACCGCAGAAATAGGAAATATGTTTTTTTAAAAATGGGATTATACTATGTATAATAATCTGCAGTTTTCTT
Organism: Cynocephalus volans; assembly: GCF_027409185.1. Taxonomy (NCBI): domain Eukaryota; kingdom Metazoa; phylum Chordata; class Mammalia; order Dermoptera; family Cynocephalidae; genus Cynocephalus; species Cynocephalus volans. The sequence continues at coordinate 29,357,577 of NC_084469.1, read as the reverse complement.
TTTTAAATTATTAGTTGGACATATAGTCAGTTCCGCTATAATGCAACACATACATTTCTAAAAATTACTGTGCTATGCAAAATTATGCCATAAAATCCACACAAGCCTTATGGGGAAAATAGAATTAGGAGTACAATACTCAAAAAATTTCCTCAGTGACATAGTGGGGGGGGAAAAAAAGATAGGAACCTAATTAACAACAGTAAAAAACAGTTGTACAATTTTATACATGTTGAATATTTGAGAAGGACATAAATACTAGGTGAAATATGGCCCTTTATGTTAAAAAAGAGATGACATTTGCTTGTGGAAGTGGGCTTCAGAAAGGTTGCACCTTGTGAGTTACTGTGATGTGCTAGAAGGAGGGTTACTTGAACGTGGATGGGCAGGTGTAACACCAGATGTGGATAGGTGTGTTTGTAGGATGTGTTCACATGGTGAACTGAGGAAGCTAATAGATGTTTGGGAGGTGTGTGTGTGTGTGTGTTGTGTATTCCTGTATGGTTTGATTCAGCTGGGTGCAGTTTTCTGTGTTGATCTGGTGTTTCTTGTGAACAAAATCACACATAAGCAAAAGCAAAACTTGTGTTATGCTCACATTGTTCCCAAATATATTGATCGCAATGGAACAAATTCACGTTTTCAAAACGAGCATTATAGCAGAACTGGCTGTATTTCCACTTGCCTGAGAATATCTTTTCTTAGTATGTTCTTAATATGGCTGTATAATATTCTATTACAAAGTTGTATACAAGGGTACTACAAAAAGTTTGTGGGAAAATAGAATTGAAAGGTAATATGAATCCTTCTATGAACTTTCTGAAGACCCCTGGTGTTATTTATTTATGGTGGCTGGCCGGTATGGGGAACCGAACCCTTGACCTTGGTGTTACAAGGGTGTGCTGAATTTATTTAACTTATCTATGTAATTTAAATATTTTTGTGCATTGCTTGTCCCTTTTAATTGCCCTTTTTGGGTGATCATCCTTAATAGGAACTGCTCTTTTGGCAATGCCTGCTGTGTTTCTAGCACACACTACTAAAATTTAGATCCATGAATAAATGGAAGGTTTGGTTTCAGGTGGTTGTTAGTAATGGTAGTAATGTCCCAACTAGTTTTTTCTCTTTCTGCTAAGCATGGGCTTTGGATCTCTCTCTGAATGGTTGGAGGAGGTTAGCTTGTGGGTTGTTGGTTTTCAGCCTTGAGATGTGGTTTGGGTTGAACATCCAGCCTGGGGAGGGGCTGCCAACCTCAACTGCAAGTGGCGTCCCATTGAGATTCACATTTAAACTCTTCCCCTTGCCAGACAGGCCACTCAAAGTCAGTGTTGCCAGGGTTCTGAATATTCTTTATTTAGTGGATGTGCCTTCTGCTATGCCTTATCTCCCTTTGGAAATCAGAAAGGAGTACGGCTTGGCAAATGAGTTGTTGCTGACAGTCAGCGAGTTGATTAAGGATATTAAATTATAGCTTCAGAAATCACTTTTATACAGAAAAGCAAGGCTCTCTGATGAAACTGCTGAGGATTTTTTAAAGATCTGATTGTTCTGTTATCAGCATCTTTTTTCCCCCCACTACCTTAGAGTTTAAATATAAAAAAGGGATCTTCAGAAAACACCACAGTTAATATTATCAGCATCTTGAATAGAATGTAAATGCATGTCTGTCTGGAGAAGAATGAGCATGTGAGAATGGAAGCTGTTGATAGATGTTTGTCTCTGGAACTTTAGTGAGTCCTCGTTTTCTTGAATGATTTGGTTTACCATTCTCAGCATTTCCCCAGCCCACTGTGACTATTGTACTAATAGCATGCTTGGTGCTGTGTGTAGAAAATACGTCATTGTATATTTGGACAAGCTCTTGTCCCTGCTTTTTGGCCTCTCTGAATATGTTTTGTGTTCGGTCTGAACTGTACCTTAATAGCTCCTAATACCTGTTATCTGGTCTTTCCTAATTTGAACCTCTCGTATCTTGTTTCACCCAGCGAATGATATTGTTTGCTTTGGTTTTGCTCCTTTTGCCCCTCTTCCTTCTGTCACATATTGTTATTTATTTCTATTCATAATGTCTTTTTATAGGACTTGTTTAGATCTGGAGATTTTTTTTTTGTTTGGTAGCCGGCCTGCACTGGGATCTGAACCCTTGACCTTGGGTTATTAGCACCACGCTCTATTGAGTGACGGTCTGGAGAATTTAATGTAGTTGCCCCTGAGTTTTTGGAATAGGAGGCTGTGTTCTGGGTCCAGTGCTAACCAGACTAAAGTTTAGTTTACTTAATCTGTTGTGCCAGCTTTGTGCTAAGATTGTAAAGATGAATATAACATTGTTATTTTCTTAGATTGCATAGAGTTTAGTGTATGGGTCAGCACACTTTTTTCCATGAAAGGTCAGGTAGCAAATATTTTAGGCTGTGTAGGCTGTATGGTCTCTGTTGCAACTACTCAGCTTTGCCATTGTAGTGCTAAAGTAGCCATGGACAAGACATAAATGAATGAGCTTGGCTGTGTTCCAATAAAACTGCATTTACAAAGATAGGTGGTAGATTGGATTTGGCCTGTGGGCCTAGTTTGCTAAATTCTGCTCTAGTGGAAGGAATACCTACATAAACAGATGTTTCAGTATACAGCTGATTCTTGTTTGTGATAGTTATGTCCTAAAAAGTCACCACAGAAACTAAATTAATGAATACTGGACATTGCTCCTAAGGGAAATATGGAGTTAGGCTTCAGTGAGCCTCTGTTCACAACATTTTAGTCAGCTGATCAGTATATAACCTATTTTATGTGTATTTTTGTTTAAAGATACCTTATTTCAGTGTATATTGTTGATTCATTAACATTGAGCTCACAGCCAACAGTACTGTAACTCATGCCTGAACAATGCTCATATTTTCTCCATAAGCCACATCATGGCCTTCTTGCACTTAGGAGCACTAGACAGCACTTCAGCACTATGCTCGGGGGCCCATTTTAAACAGCAAAATCACCATCAAAAACACAAAAATGTGGAAAATGTGACACTAAACAGACCACAAAAAGAACTTGTTTAAATTATTGCATGAAACAAGGAGGCAGAGGATTGCCTTGTTTTTTTTTTTTTTTTTCTTTTTTTCTTTTTATGGTTTTTTTTTTAAAAGACTATTAAGGGGATCTTAACCCTTGACTTGGTGTTGTCAGCACCATGTTCTCCAAAGTAAGTGAACCAGCCATCCCTATATGGGATCCGAACCCATGGCCTTGGTGTTACCAGCACCACACTCTCCCGAGTGAGCCACGGGCTGGCCCAGAGGATTGCCTTGTTTGACCTTAGCTAGGAACATGTGTATTGGGTGACTCAAATGTTTTGTTGCCCTGTGCATGTCCAAGAATGACTGCAAAAGCACCTTGAACATTGATTTTGGGGTTACAAATAAGTTTTAGCGGGTAAGTGAATTCACAAATACAAAATCCATGAATAATGAGCATCGACTGTATTGTGGTGAGTGCCATGAAGGAGGTATTGGGTAATTTGAAAGCACAGAGAAGGGCACTTGGTCCAGTCCTGACAGAGGCATGGGTTGAGGTGAGGGGAAAGAAGAGCAAATTCAAAAGGCTTCCTGGAAAAGTTAACTGGGCAGAGCGGGAAGAGTGTATTCCAAGTAGAAGTAACAGAATGAATAAGGACAGAGAAGGTGTGAAACAGCAGTGGGCTTGCAGGGTACCTAAATCTATGGTAATTTAGGAGCTAATGTGAGAAAGTTGGAGAGGTTGAGAGGAGGCTGAGCATTCCACGAGAGCTATCGTCCCATTTGGTGCTATGATGTGCATGGAAGGTGGTTAGTGGGCTGGTCTCCTATAATATACTTTTGGATTCTGGAAATAACAATTTATTTCTGGAATCTCTCATTGTTTACTTGTGATGCCTGTGTTGTTAATTCAACAAAAGCAGCACTATTCCATTCCTTAAATGTGGTAAGGTGGAGGTTGATTATTTTTGGCCCCATAGTTTGCTGATTGAAAAAGTTTAAGGCCTACTGTCTTTTATTTTTATTTATTTATTTTGTTTGTTTGTTTTTGTTTTTTGGCAGCTGGCCAGTAAGGGGATCCAAACCTTGGTGTTCCACACTGCGCTCTAACCAACTGAGCTAACTGGCCAGCCCAGGGCTACTCTCTTAGACAGTGCTTTAGACATTCTTTTGTTTGTTTGTTTGCTTTTAATTTAAATTTTAAAATTTTTTTATTGTGATAAAATGTATCTATCAAAGATTGCCATTTTAATTTAAGCATTTTTAAAGATACAATTGTGTGGAATTAATTACATTCTTAGTGCTGTGAAAGTGCTATCTCTATCTACTTCTAAAAGTTTTTTGTCACTCTTAAACATAGACTTTATACCCATTAAGCAATAACTTCTCATTCTTCCTTTCCCCCCATTTCTGGTAACCTCTAATCTACTACTGTCTCTGAAAAAATTTTTTTCTTTTTAATTTATTTTTTAAATTTTATTATTATTTTTTTTTGTCTTTTTGTGACCGGCTGAACCGCGCTCAGCCAGTGAGCGCACCGGCCATCCTTATATAGGATCCGAACCCGTGGCGGGAGCACTGCTGCACTCCCAGTGCCGCACTCTCCCGAGTGCGCCACAGGGTTGGCCCTTAATTTATTTTTTAATTGACTAATGATTTCATATATTTATTGAGTACAGTATGATATTTGATACATTTATATAGGGTACAATGATCATTTTGGGGTATTTAGCTTATCCTAGTGCTTTCCACATTTTGAACTGAAACTTACTAGAGTCTCTGTGTCTTGGTTGTTTGAGGAAATTGCCACTAGCTTGGATTAAGTAGGGAAAAACTTTCTTTTTTATTTATAACAAATTTTATTGCTTCTAAAATCTACAAAGCCAGCACATGATTATTGTAAAAAATTTGAAAATGCAGATAAATAATAATATATTTTTACATCCTAGATAGAACCAATTTTAACATCTTAGGGTATGCTCTTCCTGTATGTTTATATATAGGGCACAGCATTTAGGTTGGAAATGTCTAATGCACATTTAGAAATCAGAAGGGAAAAATCTATGCCTAATTATTAAACAACCCAGAATCTGATTGGAAAAGTGGTATTCTAATTTCTTAGGTCAACACAGTTGTCTGTATTTTCCTGTTTTATGAAAGTAGCATAATTAGAGTGACACCTGAAGGTCCTCCCTCCCACGTGTAAAGATACTTCTCAAGCCACATGAATAGGGAAGAGCAAGTTCAAGGAGGGTTAGACATCCAACACACTGATTATTGTTTGAAAGATCAAGTCTGAAAGGGTTCATTTCATGAGGAATCATCTTGAACTAGTGATAAATTGAGGTATGGGACATTAATTTGAGGCCCTCAGGCATTGATAGTTTGTGACCTTGTTTCGAAAGGTGGGTTGTACTTGGTGAAGTTTCTAGGCCATAATGCTGGGTTTGGTTTCTATGTTGGTGGGAATAGAGGTTAAAAGAGATCTTATAGAAGAGTGATTACCTTTTTTAATATTTTAATTAAAGAAATATTTTTAATAGGTGATATATCACGTGGGTGTATATATGATTATCTTCCTTTCCTTACATTATTAGTGGCATGTCATGCACACTGTTATTTACCTTTGCTTTTTTTTTTTCGTATTACCATTGAACTAGGAAGATCCTTTTGTGAGTGATTGCCCTCAAGTTCATTGTGTTTCTCTAGAGGCTAGTAGCTTGATAGCTTTCATTAGTTTTGTCCAGCATCTTATATGTCAGAGGCAGGATAGTGCAGATTAACACCTTGGGCTTTGGAAAGTCCTGAGTTCAAGTCCTAAATTTATCAGATACCAGCTTTGAGACTTTGGGTATGTTCCTTAGTCTGGCTGAGCTTCAGTTTCCTCATCTGTAAGATGGCGATAATTATGATAAAGTTGTCTCCCTAAGGTTAAGAATCATAGTTTTTGCCTGATTTTGCATGTTGCCCTGTCCGAATCTCTTGTGTTTTCCTTAGAGGCTGTATTATAAGTTGAGAATAATAATTTTATTTCTTACTCTGAATACATGGCTATATGTACAGTTGGATAGTATATAAGTATATATATATTTTGCATTTAATCAATAGTCCAGCAAAGTGAAAGTTGGCCAGCAAAGGTAGCTTCACTGTGGAAAACCCAGGCCAGGTAGCCTGTATGCTTAAGGGCTTTTTAAAAAAAGTATAGGCCTTTAGGGCTGGCCCGTGGCTCACTCGGGAGAGTGTGGTGCTGATAACACCAAGGCCACGGGTTCGGATCCTATATAGGGATGGCTGGTTCGCTCACTGGCTGAACATGGTGCTGACAACACCAAGCCAAGGGTTAAGATCCCCTTACTGGTCATCTTTTAAAAAAAAAGAAAAAAAGTGTAGGCCTTTTTTTTAAAAAAAAAAAAGTATGGAATGCAGGTGGCATTTTTTTAGACCCATCATTTGTCTTGCTTTTCAGTTCCTCTTGCATAGCTTGTACATCTGAGTAGCTGTTGCTGCTGCTGCCACCACTACCACAGTGCTGAAGAAACCTATGTGTGGGTGGTACACATCTGATGCCTCCACCCTTCCCCCAGTACAACCACAGGTCAGAGCATTGTTTCAGGAGGCCTGCTTCCTTGGGCAAGATGACTTGCCTTGGATTGGAATGAGTTCCAATTCCTAGAGCCCTTTAGGTTTGCAGTTCCAGAGCTAGTGCCATTATGAAGTTTAGAACAAAGCTTTTGTCTTGGTTTTCTCTGGATTGTGTAAGCATTAATGTAATCTATAATGACAGAGAAAAGTTGAATCTCCTTGCTAGTAGGTAAATGTTTTATCTGTGATAACCCAATTATTTCATTGCCCCGTAAGGATATCATCATGGCAGAGAAAGTCAGCTTTATTTTTTGGCCTCATGGATACAAAAGTTCCATATCCATAAAGTGGGCATCATGCGGTTTTTCAGGGTTGCTGTGAGTTGATTTCATGTCATTTTAGTCCTTTACTCTCCTGTTATACTGTTTCACCCTGGAAGCTGTTAGAAATTATTCACAGATATTCTTCTGTGAACTGAGATTTGACAACATGTGATGACAGGAGTTCATAAAAGTCTCCTTATATAGGAATAAGGCCCCAAATGGCTCTCTTTTTCTTAAGCCATAAGAAATATAAGAAACAGCTTGGTGAGATTATTCTCAAAGAAGATCAGAAGCAGGAAGGACTCAGTTTTTCAGATATCGATAATATGCAGTATGCTTTGAGGAACAGCCCCTAGTAGGCAAGGACTGGGGCTTCTTGCCTTTATCACTGCTGGACCTTAGGGCTAATGTCTTTGTCTCTTTGTGGTTGGCAGTGAGTGGAAGTTTCTCAAAGTACTTTGGCCCTACACAAACCCTTAACGCCCCATATGACCTCCGTCACCAAACCTCTTTAAGGGCTTTATTTTTATCCCAGTCATTCTGTTTCAAGATGTGAGGTTGGTTTCTTTCCTCTAACAGAGCACAGTTCTCTGGGGGAAGAAACAGAGTGCCAAGGTGCAGTTGAGGCTGGTTAAACACCAAAACCACACTCTTCGTCTTTCTGGGCTTGAGACATGACATAAGCCATGCTGCAAATACCAGCTTCCACTCTGTGAAGAAACCTCATCACTCATTTCATTTATTTTTTGTGTTTTGTATTTTTACACAAGTAAGATGTGGAGGAATAAAAGGTGCACCTTCCCATTGTGCTTCAGCCAGAAATCTAATTCTGAGAATGGACACTTTCTTAAAATCCAGCATTTCCCAGTTTAAGGTTTTTCATCTTCCCCAAAGGTGTTGATGAGAACTCTCACAGCTCACCAGGTCTCAGGAAGCCAGATTACCAACATATCCTGTTCGCGTGCATGTGTGCATTCTGTGTTACCCACAGGCCACTTTCCACCCCATGTGACCTTTAGTTCACCATCCGGAAAGTCAGGACCCAGATACCAGTCAGAATTTCCAGGCTTTGGTTTGGTTTAGACATTTTAGAGAATGTTAACAGCAATAATTGTAAAGAGAATTTTTGAGTGGCACGCACGGTTATAGGAAGTAATATATACTGAAGAGAGGGGGAAAGGCGTTGTCTGGGCTCTTTGCAGTGTTTGGAAATGAACACCGAAACAACTGAAATGCACAGGGGAAGAGAAGGAGCGGTCATCAGAGAACTGTTTAATTGATTAGAAGTCAAACATGTGCCCTAATTCTTAGATTTTTTTGTATGTGTTTTGTTTTTGTTTTTGTTTTTGTTTTTGTTTCGGTGGCTGGCCGGTACAGGGATCTGAGCCCTTGACCTTGATGCTGTAACACCATGTTCTAACCAACTGAGCTAACTGGCCAGGCCTACTCTTAGGTTTTAAGGCTAAATTCTGAAGTTCTTATTTCATTCTTTAAAATTGTAATGTATGTTATTAGAGTTGTTTATAATACATGTAAGACATAAGGAGCCATTTAAAAAGAACAATACGTGACAGAGATGTATGTGGCCCCCAAAGCCTAAATTATATATTGTTTGTCTCTTTACAGAAAAAGAAGCTGGGAGGGTTGAAGGCAGTTAATGCTGAGGTCCTTTATTTGGGACATTGATTGTTAATGAGGGTGTTTTCGCTTTTGGGGGCAGACAGTTCCTTGTTATGCAGACCTGTCATTGTAGGATGTTAACATTCCTGACCCCTCCCACTCAATGCCAGTAGCGGCCCACACACATTTCCAAACACTCCCTGTGAGAGGCTGTACTACTCTGGTTGAGATTAAAAACACCCTAAGTTTTCTCCTTCATTTCTTAGAGAAATGGACTTGGGATTTGGGTCTTCATGGCATAGGGATCAAGAATAATGAGAGAATTTGAGTAGCTAGTGGAGTAAGGAGAGTTTTCAGTAGGGTAGAATCAAAAGCTTTGAGGAAACCGTTAAATGGGTGCATTTGTTGCTTGTTCACCCATTTCAGAGATTGTTGAGATTGATTAATGATTTGTGAAAGGTTAGAAAATTGTGAAAGGTTAGATTGATTAATGATTTGCTCACGCTTTGAAAAGCTTGTTCCTCTCTATGTCTTTGGCTTTAATGTCCAGATAATTTTGAGGTATGTGGGAATTCAATGGTGTACTTGAGAGGCTTGTTCAAAGCCAGTGTGAAGATGTAGTTTTGGAATCTCATGAATAACCCGATATCCAGACTTAAGCCAGAACTCTGGCATTGGAGAATTTTCCAGCCTGGGAGAGTTGACTGGGAAAAGTCCTCCTTTGGCTCCTTACCAAGTTAGACAAGGCAGCAGTCAGCTGCTGAGTTCCAGCCAACTGGAATGTATATGAGGGTGTACTATAAATTGTCCCTTAGGGTCTAGCTCCTAGTCTGTGAAGAGCTTTCCAAATAAGAGTGAGACCTACACATTGGGTCCTTGTTCAATCTGCAGCTGTTACAGGAAGAAATAGAGTAGTGAGGTGATGTTGTTGTGTGAGCAGCTCAGTTTATATAGTAGCATACTGCCTGTTGTATGTGGTAAGAGACTGCACCGACCTTGTTTTCCCAAGTTGCCTCTCTACTGATTTCCTGTACTGGTTTTCCTTTCTGACCATACTCTTGGGGTGATATATCCACAGTTCTATCATTCTGTAATCCCTCTCTGCTCTTAAAGGTTCCAGAATTTCATCTGTCTACCCTATTTTCACCATCTTGGATATGATGTGTTTGGGCTAAGATAGAGAATATGAAATAATTATTTTCTTGGCTCATGAATCTTCCCCAGTCTGCAGACTATTTGTTTGGCTCCAGGGGGAACTCCAGGTTTTTTCCCTCTTGGAATCCTTTCACTTAACTCATAAATATTTAGTATTGAAGTTACTGCTCAGTTGTATTCTCCAGTATATAGCAGACTCTCTAGACAAGAAGGAATTTAAAATACTATCTAGACCCTCTGTCTTCTGATGCTTGAGTCCCTGTAAAAAGTATTAACCACACATTTTTATTTTTAAGAGCGTCAGTGAGTTTTTGAGTTGTCTTCCATCCATTGATCCAAAATTTATTGAGCATCTATTAGGAGAATCACTAGGCAGCTCTACTATTGCTTTTTCAAAGTCTTTCATGCCTAGAACCATAAGAGAGCTATGTAACTAGGTAACATGTTGATTACCAGGAGTATTGCTTTTACTGATTAGTACTTTGATGTACAGTTAGCCTGTATTAAGACAAATAAAGAGACCCAGGGAATCATTGCTATTTGCATTTTATGGTATCTTTTTTGTAGAAACCCATGGGAGAAATTTCTGCTTTTAGTTGTGCTGTGCAATATGTGGTGGTTTTTTTTTTTTTTTTTAAACTCTTGCACACTTAAGAATTCAGAACAATTCTCTCTTTATTTTAATTGTTCCAGAGGTTTTAGCAAAACTTGTAATTTCCTTTAATAAGTGTAAAGGACTTACTAGCATGCATTTTGTGTCATGACCTTACTGCTAGTGACCTCTTTATCTTTTTCACTTTGGCTCTTCTTGTTTTTAATCTCTTCTATTTTACAATACGGTATATACCTTTGTATGTTGCCCTAAATTACTGGCTTTACAGTTTTATATAGACGTTTTTCTCTTTTCACTTACTCAGTTGTAAAACCTCTCCTCAGGTCAACTCGTAGTCTCTGAGGAGATTAACCTTTTTCCCTGCCCTCTTTGAGGTCATTTCTGTAAATATTTAGTGGGTACCTTTATATGTTAATTGTTATTCTAGGTACTGCATGTAGAAAGGTAAATGATGCCTCCTCTCTTCTTGCCAAATGCCACCAACATGGTGTTCAGGCGCTTTGTGGAGGTTGGCCGGGTGGCCTGTGTCTCCTTTGGGCCTCATGCCAGAGAGCTGGTTGCGATCGTAGATGTTATTTATCAGAACAGGGCTGTGGTCGATGGACCTTGCACTCAGGTAAGGAGCCAGGCCATGCCTTTCAAGTGCATGCAGCTCACTGACATCATCCTTAAGTTCCCACACAGTGCCTGCCAGAAGTACGTGCGACAAGCCAGGCAGAAGGCTAATATCAGTACAAAATGGGCAGCAACAAGATGGGCCAAGAAGATTGAAGTCAGAGAAAGGAAGGCCAAAATGATTGATTTTGATCGTTACAAAGTCATGAAGGCAAAGAAAATGAGGAATAGAATAACCAAGAATGAGGTAAAGAAGCTTCAAAAGGCAGCTCTCCTAAAAGCTTCTCTCAAAAAAGCACCTACTGCTAAGGGTGCTATTGCAGCTGCAGCTGCTGCTGCTAAAGTTCCAGTAAAAATGGTGGCCACTGTGGGCAAGAAAGCTCCACCCCAGAAGGTTCCTGCCCAGAAAGCCACAGGCCAGAAGGCAGCACCTCCTCTGAAAGCGCAGAAGGGTCAAAAAGCTCTAGCTCAGAAAGTACTTGCTCCAAAGGCATCTGGCAAAAAAAGCGTTAAGAGGCTGTTATAAAAGTAATACAGATTCTTTCTGACAAAAAAAAAAAAAAAAGGTAAATGATGTTGGCCTCTTCAAAGATAGTCTAGTAAGAAAAATGGATATATAAATGAATACATGCAATAAAGTGCTACAAGTTTAATAATAGAAATATGTACACTGTACAGAGGTACAGAAGACAAAGAGATTAACTCTGGGTGAACAAGGAAAGGTACCTGGAAGGGTAACCTGTGTCCTTAATTTTGAAGGAGGAAAGAAGTTCTTCAGATTGATGTAGACAGCAAACTTTGCTGGCAGAAGGAACAACATGTATAAAAACACGATGTGGTTAGAAACTGCAAGGAGTGGTTGCTTCTGAGATTCCTAGCCAAGAGTCTTATCATTAGAATATCTTGGGCCATGGTACATATGTCCACATTGATGCTGTCTAATCAGTCAGTTGGAACTGAAGATTCATTACAGAGTAGATTGATTTAAGCTTTTGATTTGGCACAAGCTAGGAAGTGAATCCTTCAAATATTTCTCTGCTTTGTTTTATGCATTAGCAAAAGTTGACTCACCCTAAAGTCATGCCTTCCATCATTCTGGGACGCTTTCGGAGCCAAGTCCAGCTTGGCTTAGGAGTAAGTTATGTTTTGTGTTGTAACCATTGGCAATAAGTCCTATTCTTGCTCTTCATGCACACAGTAGGATGGCAACTATTGAAACATATGGGATAGAGGAATTGGTGTAATGCTCTGTGGATTTGCATTTTCCTGGGGTGTTTCTTTCTTGGTAAAGATGCTAAAACCTTGTTCTATCTAATGAGATTTTGAGCTGACTTGTACCACAAATTTCTGAGATGCTAGGTCCTAATTTGTAAAGCAAACTATGTTAAGGCTGTTGACATTCTCTCTGAGGAATTTCTTTGGCAGGTTTTCCTTTAGACTTCTAGACAGATCTGTAAAACAGTATGGCTTTAAAAATGCTTATAAGTGACAATATGTCAAAAGGTTGAAAAAGGCACTAATAGATACCCTTGGTGCCCCTTAGAAGCTGTCTCTTAACGGTCAATGCAGACTAGGAGACAGGTCTTTGGATTGCACCTTTAAATTTCTTTTTATTTCCACAAACAGATTTCTTAATCTTTTCCCCTGTGTCTACATCTGTAAAATAGAAATATAGTCTACACCATCAACAGATGTGGTATTTTAACACAGTGTAGCTTTCTGTACCTACATGGAGCCCCAAACTTTTAGCACAGTTACCTTCATTTCTAACACCTCAGAGTTAGAATCTTGGTGAGGATTAGAACAAATGGGGCAAAGGGTATTATTAGCTGTAGAATAAAGGCTTTTTGTGGAATGGCAGAAAAGGTCATGGTAATTTTTAAAAAATTATTACAGTATAATATATACACAGAAAAGTGCACATATCAAAGCTGTACAGGCTGATAAATTGTCACAGATTGAGCATGCTTTTGTAACCAGCAGAGTAATTGCTTTCTTACTTGTATTACTTTTATTCTTTTCTTTCTTTTTAACGCTAAACTCAATTTTTAAAAATACATTTAATGGTAATAGTGACAGGGATAGAGCAGTGTAAATAAATTAGTAAGACGTTAATGCTCATGTTTTTCTTGCTTTCTGATATGCCTGTTAAGATTGATTTTCATTATTGAGAGAGGGTAAGGCAAATGAAGGGAGAACTTGGAAGATAAAGAATTGGATCAGAGGTAAGAGAGTCAAATGTGTTTGCTGTGTCTTTTGAACTAGATAGTTTGGGTCTGGGAACCAGCGCTGAAATGGTAATGACTGACAAAAAACTAGCTGGAGGCAGGCCTTGCCCCTAGTAACAGTGAAACTGAGTCTCTCACCAACAGTGCTGTGGTTTTTGGCCTTAATGTTGAACAATCTGTCTGTTGGGGAGAAAAGTGACATCATGACCTGCCTACTCCTGGACCTGTTTCCTGATTCAGTTCAGATGTGGAATCCCAGAAGTTCTGCATTGCCATGTTTATAGCCTTGTCTTTGGTGTCAAGGCAAATTCCAGGCTCTACCAAGCCATATTGTTGTCTTTGTATAACTCAGTTTTATTTTAACAGTTTTCTTCTCTTTCTGCTGCTAGCTGCCAGTAAGGTAGAGTTGCCTCTGTTGATAAAGAGCAGATACAGAAGTTCACATCCAAACCTGAATAACCATTTTTAACTTGAAACACTTTTCCTAGGAGTTGAAGCGCCAGAATCCTTCCCTTATTTGGTGCCTTGCTTAAATCTGAAGCTCGTGTGACGTTGCCAGAGCTCCCTGTATGCTGGTTATTTGCTTTTTGGTGCCCACAGCAGAGTGTTTAGTGAACTCTTCTTTGTGACCACATCTGTCTTAAACTGAAGCTTCATTCTCCTTTGGGTACTTAGAGTAGTTCTTGCTCCTCCCTTTTTTGAGAGATTCAGGGGTTTTCCTGTATTGTGGTAGGTGGGTAGGCAGAGGTTATATTTTCACATTTTTTCTGGGCTGTGCACAGTCCCTTGGTAGTGTGTGAATGCACATATGTTCTTTAACTCTTTAAGAACGCTTTCCTTATTAATCAGGCAGATTGTGGGTTTATCTAGAAAATGTTAGGGATTTTTGTTGTTGTTGTTGCTGTTGTTTTATTGACGTGGAAAATAAGCTCTTACCCATTTTTATCTTTCTCTCTTCTTGCTGGCATTATCCTAGGGTGTCGTTGTTAAGTGCTTCCACCACCTTGCCATGTTATTATCTGGACTGAAAGTATCTACTTCTCAGTTGGTTTGGCCTGATGGTCCCTCAGTGAATGTCAGCTGGAACCATTGGTGGGTTTTTGTTTGGTGTTGCTTTAGCTTTTGGTCTTTGTATAAACATCCCCAGGGTTTGTCTCTCTTTGGTTCTGCTGAAAAGGTTACCTTTATTTTAAAGGCAAAAGATTAAGAACTCAGACTGTGGAGCCAGACTGCCTGAGTTGACCTTGGGCAAGTCACTTAACCTCTCTGTGCTCAGTTGTCTCATCTGTGTAACATGGAAAGAATAGCAGTTCTTACCAAACAGAGTCATTGTAAGGTTAAATGAGTTAATAGACAATAAAGTGCTTAGAATAGTGCCCTACACAGAGAAGATGTTATAGAAGTTTTACCATTATTATTGTTGTTGTTGTTGTTGTTGTTGTTGTTGTTGTTGAGTATGGCACCCTTGTTTTGTTCAGTTGGGAAAACTTGAGCCTGTAGTGTCTGAATTGTGTCTGAGTAGCTTGGGATACTTTTAATTTCTAATGTACAGAGCCAGCTCTGTAAATGTAACCTGTCCTTAGTTGGGGGGCTGCCGCCAAGCTTCTGAAAGGTGCAGTCAAATAGTTAAAATCAGATATTAGGCTATGCTGCCTTTTGTGTTGGTTATAAGCTGGGCAGAGAGCAAGGACAGGTGGGACTTTATTAGATAAAGTAAGGAGTGCTTGAGAAGGCATGCTAGGCAGAGAGAGGGCACAGCAGTGTAAAGAACATGGTGAATTTAGGGCACCATGAGTAATTCTTTGTCAGCAAGGGCGGATGCAGGAGCAGCAGCCAAAGACCAGACTGGAAAGGCTTTTTTTTTTTTTTTACCAAGTATTTATTGATCACCTGTGATGAGCCCTCTGTAGAGATACTGTGGTGAACAAAATACACAAAGTCCTTGTTATGATATATGTCTGCATGTATGTATCTATTTATATATAAATCATTTGATGATAAGTGCTGTGAAAGCAAGGTAAGCTAGAGCAGTAGTTCTCACACTTTGCTGTACAGTACAGTCATATGGAGAGCTTTTAAAAATCCCAGTGCTCAGATCTCACCCCATGCCAATTAAATAAGAATGTTTGGGGATGGAAGCCAGGCATCAGCATTTTTTAAAGATTCCTGTGCAATTTGAATGTGCTGTAAAGTTTGGGAACCAATGTGGAAGCTTGCTCAGCACATTCAAGGAATGGGAGAAGACAGGAGTGGAGTATTACGTAGGCCTTTTGTAGGCCATTATAAGGACTGTGGATTTGATTCTGATGTTAACTGTGGTCTCTTGTCTAATCACTTGGGCTGGAATATAGCAAATGGAATTGCTACTACTAAGGACCAGAATCCTTAAATCTTTTTTTTTTTTTTTTTTTGTCGTTTTTTCGTGACCGGCACTCAGCCAGTGAGTGCACTGGTCAGTCCTATATAGGATCCGAACCCGCGGCGGGAGCGTCGCCGCGCTGCCAGCGCAGCACTCTACCAAGTGCGCCACGGGCTCGGCCCAGAATCCTTAAATCTTGATGAAACTCTCTTTTCCTTTAAATACTTTTGTCTGGGTTTTACCAAATTGCCCTCCAAAAAGAGATGAATTTAAATTCTCACAGATAGTAATGAGTATGCTGTTTCCCTACAACATTAATATTAGTACTGTACTGTTTTTGTTATGAGTTTTTATGCGTATATTACCTGGATAACCTATTTAATCACTATGAAATCTATGTATTTTAGTAGGTTCTTCAAAAGTCATTAAGGATGTACTAAGTGCCAAACACCATGCTAGGCTATTTAAAAATATAATTGAAAGGAAATAAAATAAGAATATCTAAATTATCTCTAAAAATGCAATCAGTGTTTCATTTAGTTTGAGTTTATTTTTAAAGACTCATACTTGGTTCTGGGCCACTACTAGTCTGTGAATTAAGTTACCTGGAACTAGAAGCAGTGGGACTTAGGGACAGGGATTTTGATGGTTTGAGTGTGGAATGATCATCTCCTTCCTCTGTCTTCCCTCTTTTCTCTGTCTCCATTGCCATTGGATGATTGGAGCAGCAGCCTCTTACCTGGCCTCCTGGCCTCCATACACTTGACACCCATCTCTACCTCCCCCCACAACCTAAATTTTCTAAATAGCCAGAATAACCTTTAAAAATGTAGGTTTGCTCATATCACTTCCTTGCTCAAAACCCTTCAATGGCTTTAATTAAGATCAAATTCTTTAACAGGGACTTCTACAACTTGGCCCTGCCTACTTCTCCAGCTCTCCCTCCTGCCAAATCAATTACTACAACACACCACTCTTGGGACTATCACACATGATGTTCTCTTTGCTTATGACACATCAAGGCATGACTGCCCACTTCTTCCAAAACCAACTGATTAGTTTCCTCAACCTTCAGGTTTCAACTCAAAGGTCTCTTTCTCTGAGAAGATTTCTCTGATGCTCCTGCTGTGTATTTTCACAGCATCCTGTCCTTCCCCAGTCATGGAACTTTATAATTGTTTATGTCACCCACAAAGCAAGGATTATCTCTGCCTGTTCATAGTTTGTGCATAGTGTTCTGTACATAGAAGATACCCAGTAAGTTTT
This sequence comes from Cynocephalus volans, assembly GCF_027409185.1. Taxonomy (NCBI): domain Eukaryota; kingdom Metazoa; phylum Chordata; class Mammalia; order Dermoptera; family Cynocephalidae; genus Cynocephalus; species Cynocephalus volans. Next base: position 29,340,811 of record NC_084469.1, on the reverse strand, counting down.
TGTTGAATGAATAAATGAGTGGGTTGAAATGTGAGAAGGATCTCATCATTCTTCTTATACTCTGTTGACCCCATTCATTTATAAGAAGGTGTGAGCTCCTGTAGGTGCTCTTGGAGAACTATTTCTGGTTGCCCATCTTATCACGAAGTAGAAGCTTTAGCTTTTTCCAATTCTCTGTCACTTTGTGCAGTGCAGACACAGGGTGTCCCACCTCCCCTACTATTTGGGTGGATGGTCATGAGAGTTCCCAGGCACTGAGAGAGATGAATTAGAAAGAACATTCATTCAGAAAGTAACCCAGTGAGGGCAACAGTGTTACCCTTTGGCTGAACTTTCTTTTTCTGTATACCTTGAGATGCTAAGCTGGTGGCACTTTGGAGTTGGTTGCTACAGATTATCAGACCACAGCACAGAGACTCACAAATCTTAATCTGTCACTTTCCCTTGATTAGGGATGTTTTGGGAAATGTCCAGGAGCCCTCTGGCCCAAGTGAAATCTTTATTGGGCTTGGGTGTGTTCTTTTTCCACCCTGTCTCTTAGCCCTGTAGTGGCTTCTAAGATGGAAACCTGGAGAGCCCCATTTATATTTTTCTCTGTAGGCTTTGGAGTGTTTGAGTTCAAAAGCTCTGAGAGCAGCAGTCTTTAGCATTTGGTGTCATTTGTTCTATCATAGAATAGGATAGTGCTTGCATAGAAGCTGGCAGTAAAGGTTGTATATGTTAGAACCTTTCACGTGTGGGCTTTTAGCCTGGGAAGAACTGCTGAGGTGGTGAGAGGTGGGTGGATATCAGAATATCCTGAGGGGTGGGGATTGTTTTAAACTGCACTCCTCCTTACTGTCCCTTTTCACTTGTTACCTCTTCGTACTTCCTCCTTACTATACCTCTTCACTCTGTTACTACCCCTCTCTCACATGTGTGTGTAGCCCTTAAGTGCTATGCAGGTAGAAAAAATTTTTGAGACAACAGTGTCATAGATGAGTTAGCCCAAGGATCAGCAGACTTTTTCAGTGAAGAGC